>NW_024081338.1:100951-251677 GCF_003009895.1 Hyaena hyaena
GGAAAAGGTGATTCAAAAGCTCGTGTTTCTTTTCTGTTTCTCTTCTCACTTTTTCTTTTATTTTTTCAGATACTGGCTGACCAACAAAGTCCACATCAAAAGACCCACCACCGGTCTCTTGATGTACACCCTGGCCACACGTTTCTGCAACCAGATCTACCTCTACGGCTTCTGGCCCTTTCCACTAGATCAGAACCAGAACCCTGTCAAGTACCACTACTACGACAGCCTCAAGTACGGTTACACCTCCCAGGCCAGCCCTCACACCATGCCTTTGGAGTTCAAGGCCCTCAAGAGCCTGCATGAGCAGGGGGCTTTGAAACTGACTGTTGGCCAGTGTGACGGGGCCACGTAAGCTGGGCGCCCCATGGGACTCAGTGGCTCACATTTCCTGCCAGCTACACCACAGGCAGATGGGAGTCGGGGTGGTACAAATTATACAACAAGCAGGCTAGTGGTTTTCTTTGTTCAAGTGTAAAACAGTGACCAGAATATATATATCTATACCTGCATATATATATTGACCTGAGTATTTATAACTGTGTGGTGTTCATCTAGCATTAGGCAGATAAGCCACAGGAAGAAGGTGTGGAGAACCCACCCAAACCAGATGGAGACTCAGTCCATCTTTAGGGGCAGAAGGACTCGACATGAAAAAGAAGCCAATCCCATGACTTTGGATGACAAACTGCTTCCTGGATTGGAGAGATCTTTGGGCTCATGGATGAATGGAGAGCCTCCTGTCGGTAGCCGCCCCGAGCCTCTGAGACGTGTGGATCCTGGGTGAGCCAAGACCCAGAGGGGACATCTTGACCCAAGTCTAAAATGGTGCTGTTCACAGAGGAGGAGACTGAGGGGACCCAGCCTGGCAGAGCAGTACAGGGACACCGGGAAGCAGAGACTGCTTCAGAGCCGTGGGCCTGGTTCCACAAACTTAGAGTTTAACTCTCCCGGGGATGGTCCCCGGCGGACCCACCTGTCCCAGCCAGGCTTCCACAGCTGTGGAGGAAAGGCTGGAGAAGAAATGACAGCCAGTCCATACTCTGACTTTGCAAGAACCACCATGAACCTGGACAGAGTAGGCAATGACACTAAAGAGCCGGGGCGTTCCCCTTGCGTTTTTGGAAACTTGAGACTTCCTGCTCCGGGGAGCGCCCCACGATAAGGCAGAAGCGTGTCCAGAATGTGGTGGTTTGGTGAGTGTTCCTAAAAGCAACTAGAGCCCACCCAGGAGGAAGGGGCCCTGGGATTTCACCGTCCGGGTTAGCCCCCTCCCTGCTCTGTTGGAATGTCACATGAGGGACCTTAATTTCCCCTTCTGCCACTGGGGAAGCCATGGCAAAAGCCTGAAAGGGCAGCGTCAAGAAAAATGTCACCCTTTTTAAAATATACAAGGTTGCCTTTCTGGGTGCCTCACAGCACCCCAGAGTGTGAGACCTGAAAAAACGCTAAGCACCCAGCTTCATTTCGCTGTAACCTCCCTGCTTTCTGCATCATGCACCCACGGGGCCCGTGCAGCCAGACTCTGTGTCAATGTCACTTTCTTGTCATCTTCCTAGCCTGATGGTCACACTAGCTGGGACGGAGCTCCAACACTAAGGTTTTCAAGTCTGCAGGGAGAGGTCCCAATGTCTACCCTCTACAGGGAGAGGTCCCAATGTCTACCCCCAACCCCCTCCGGAGGCAATGATTTTAGTTTCACAAAAATCCTTTCTGCCCCCATTAAGATGAATAGTTAAGACTTTTTTCTTTTTTTAACCCAAAGCCAAATGCAGTATCTAAACACTGGACATAATCTCCCCAGGGAAATCTGGGCTCCATGCCAATCACTTAGGGGCTAGAATCAGAGGTCACATATAGATAAGCATCAGCTGGCTTGATTTGTTAGATGCATTCCCTCACCTGATAAATAACAGTGTTTTCAAACATATTTGAAAGATAAGTTAAAAAAAAAAAAAACATCATCTTGAAGGTGAAGGGAGTTAAGGAAAGTAACCAAGATCTGCTCCCAAGCACATGAGACCGGACATAATTAATCAGTGGCAATTCAGAACAGGACATTTGCTCTAAATTAATGGCTGATGGGAAGCCAGAGGCTGTCAGAGGATACTCAGAATCATTAACCCTTGCACGTGGATAGCCCAGCTCCAAACCCCGATTACAATTGCCACGCTCATCTCTGCGTTTCTTCCCTTGTTCTTGCTGTTGATGCTCGAAGTCTGAGATTTGGGATTTGCATTATAAAATGAATATTTTAAAAAGCAACAGCCCTAACAGCCTCTGTGGGAACTGACTGGTTGGACTCCCTCACAAGAAATGGAAATAATTAGTATCATATTTTACACTTCTCCAGAGCCTTTCATCTTGAGGATCTCAAAGGCCCTGGAAGACATTTAATGTCTGAAGCTGGCAGTGCCCTGGGGAAGAGGTAGAATTGCCTGGGTCTCGGTGGATTGACCAAGGCTTTGGACTCTGGAACGTCCCAGTGGTGAGTCCTGAGGAGAGCCAGGATGTCAGGGCCTGGGGCCGGCCTCGTGCTCTGTGTACTGGCCATCTCCGTGGAAGAGATGATTTTCCTTCTGTCTCATATTGGTCTTGGCTCCTTAAACTGACACCGGTGGCTGTTGAAGTAGAAGGAGCCCTGAGAACCTGCCCTCACGTTCTCCCCAGAGAAGGCTGGGGAGCCAGGACCATCCACACCCCTCTGTTCCCCAGCTCACGGGTCCTATGCCACCAGAATGTTCTGGCCACTGATGGCGGGAGCTCCGGGTGCTTGGGCTTCCCCACCCACTCCTGCTCCTCCAGCTGGACACACAGTCAGGTGGCAGCATGACCCCTCTGCCCAATCAGAGCAGCTGAGTTTGATTGAGGTGACACTGCAGCCTCTGGCACAGGCCAGCTAGCCTGGGTGGCCCCGAGTCCCAGCCTGCATCCTATCCCTGCTTCCTGGTCCACCACCTTGTGACTACAGTGGTCATGGCCATCCTGGGAGCAGGAGACACTTCCAGTCACCTCCTGTTGACCATTAGTGAGTCCCCAGTACCCTGCCATCACCCACCCTGGGACCCCCATGCTCTTCAAGTCCCCAAATGGCCACCGCCCTCCATCAGCCACCTCCTATGCTGAAGAGATAGAGCCACCTGATACCCCATCTCTCATCCAGATTCCTGCTCTCTCTCCTCCCCACCCCCCTCCTTCCTCCTATTTCTGGGTGACATCTGGGGTGACATTTCTGGGTGACATTCTCCCCACAAACCCCAGCCACTCCTCTGCCACCTCTGTCTTCACTTCCACCAGCACACAGCACCCATCCTGGCTCCTGCAGCCTCTTCCCCGCCTTCCCGCCACCACCAGCTTTGGGAAGGGGTCTCTGGCACTTGCACTGAGGTCCCCCCAACCTGGCCTCTGTGCTCCAGGGACCTGCAACCCAGCACCCTCCATGTGGCCACCTCGAAAGACCCCTTGTCATCCCCAAGCTCCCCACATGGCTTGGCTTCCACAGCGACCCCTCCTGGATACCCCTGTCTCCTTAGTGCCCAGGATGCCATGTTCTCATGGTGTTTTTCCTCCCTTCCCAATGCCTCTTCTCTTCATCATGTATTTATGTATTTATTTATTTATGTATTTATGATTTATTTATTGACACCTTACTTTGATCTAAAAAGGACCCAAGGCGGGTCTGACCATTATTTCCTTCTCTTCACCTTGCCCCAACGCATGGACACTCCGTTCATGGGCGCCTTCCATTTCACCCCCACCCCACCCCCTGGGAGGTGACATTGACTTCATATACCCAAAGGCAAGTTTATCGCGTCTGCCCCCCCTTCCGCCACAATCCCCTCTCTTCATGCGAGAAGCCCCATGATCCTCTCGACCACCCAAGTCTGAGACCTGAAAGTCATCTTCAGCTCTTCTCCAGGGGTCCCCTGTCACCTCTCCCCGCCAGTTCTGCCCTGGCCTCCCCGTGGCTCACACAATTTCAGCAGCACGCTCCCCCCACCCCCTTCTGGGCACTCTTGCACACCCCAGTGTCCCGCACCTGCACAGAGATTTTTATCTCCAGCCATTCACAAACCTTTAGACATTCCCCCGACCCGCAAAATAAAGTGCAAGTCTTCACCCTGACACTACAGACCACCCAGCAACACCCCGTTCCCTCTTTATACCTTGCGCTGGTCCATCTAGAATTGTTGTTCCCTCTGGAAGGGGTGCCCGGTTTCCTGTCTCTGTGCCTTCGGTCTTGCTGTTCTCATCTCCTGGGACCCTCTCTTCTGTTCCCTTCAAGGCCCATGCAGAAACCACATCTTCCATGAAGCCTTCCCTGATCTACCAACCACTGGGATCTCTCCCTCCGCTGAACCACCGTAGCACTTTATTTGTACCTTTCTCATGGCACTTACCATACTCTGCCTTGTATTATAGTTATTGTGCACTTGTTCTATGACCGTTCTTAGACTGTAAGCTCGCCAAGGGCAGGGACTGTGTTTTACTCATCTGTGTCCATCACAGCACCAGGAGAGGTGCCTAGCACACAGCAGTTGCTCAATAAATGTTCGTTGGCTTAAATCCTGAATGCCTGTCAAGGGCTGTATATTTAACGAAGTCATTTTGCATCTGTAGTGTCATAAGAACCTCCAAAAAAAATCGTATGAACTGGACAGAGGCAGAAATCGTTATTCCTATTGGATGGGCCATGAAACCGAGGCAACAAAGTGCACGAAGCCCCATAGCTCACTGGCAGAATTTGCACCCACCTCTTACCTCCTTAGGGCATCTTCTGTTAATCCTTGTGGCTGGGTCCCTGCAAACAGGAAACTGACCCTAAGCACAGTCCTGGCTGCCACAGGTCTGGGCATTGCCTTCACAGAGTCAGACACGCCTCAACATGAACCCGAGATTGGGTGCCCATGTATAAACACAAAGTCTCCCTTTTTTGGGGGGGAAGACACAAGCCATTCAGGTTTTACCAGATCCCCGCGGGACCTCATAAATCATTCCCACTGCTGTTGTCACAGGGTACGAAGCTATCCATCCAGATGGCAAAGAACTCCAACAGCTCCAAGGAGCCGCGGTTTGATAAATCTCTTCATGCCTAATTAAAGGCCCCCTTCCAGAATGAATGGAACAGGGACATTTGTTGATGCCAGTCAGATGGGACTCCAGACATGTGTGCTGCCTCATGAATGCCCTTAATAGCATCCCCAATGACACTGAAAGCCTGCCTTAACCCGCCTGTCTATCACCAGCCCTGCTGGATGGCATCATCTCTTCCTGTCTCCATTCCCATCGCTCTGCTTCCCCCAAGCAGGGCTCTTCCCTCTGGCATCCGCTAAGAGCAGGGTGAGCCTGGGGGGCTGGGTGGCAGCTCTTCTCAGGCACCTGAGCTCTGACTGGGGCAATGTGGTGGGATGGCAGGAAGGGAGGTGGGTGGGAGGCACCCTAGACTATCTCTCTGGGAAGCAAAAACCTAAGGGGTTCTACTTCAATGGCAGGTTTACACATCAACGGGCAGTTAGCCAGAGGCAGTCTATCCAGAAGCAATGTTTTTGTTGCCCTTGGGCTTCATGGTGAGAGTAGGAGTTTCACCATTAGCGATCCTGGTGGTGAGGCTAGTTTCTGCATACTGCACATTGAGCCATCCACCCCCAAATTATCCAGTTTCCAGAATCACCCCCGTTGTGTATAGCCAGAGCCCAATAGAACCACCCAAGGTCCCGTGTGGCCCCTCTTAGTCTTCCTCTCCATCTCCTCAGCCATCCCCCCTCTCCCTAGAACCTGGGGTGGGAAATTGGTCTCCCAGGGGCTCCAATGGCTACGTCAGAAAAGACCAAAGGCTCCAGCCGTGATGTTCTAATATTAAAGAGGTTTCTCCAAAACTGACCCAGCACCAGCTCTGAGCAGCCAGTCCTTAGAGAATTAATAGAAAACGAGAGCCCGCAGCCAAGCAGTGGAGAAGCTGCCCAGTGGCCCACGCGGACCCTAGCAGTGTGGACTCTATGGCCAAACACGGAGGCGAGTCAAGTCGGGGTTGGCTCCACAAAACACCCCTTCGATTTGGTTCAAAGCGTCTTCATTTTCTAAAACGAGGTGGTCACAGGGGAGCCATCAGACAGAGTCTGTGAAGGGATGACCGGCAATGAGAATAATTAGCCCTTCGGGGAAGGTGGATGCCGCAAAGGAGACCACACTGAGGCGGGCTGCTTTGCTCGAGGAAAGCCAGCATTGGCGCATTCCCCTTGCAAAGGGCCTGGGGTCGACAAGATTGTAACTCGCTGTAGTAACAACCGTGGCCGCTGAGACACGGGAGCAAGCCGTCTCCCTGCAAGAGCATCAGATGATCTGAAGCCTGCACTCAAGAGTCACAAAACACAAAACACAGTTGACTTGGGTGCCACCTCTTCTGTAAACTGGAGAAGACCCCAACCTACCTCTTTCATGGAGTCATTGCGAAAATGCATATAAAGAACAGGGTAGAGGGGCACCTGGGGGGCTCAGTTGGTTGAGCGTCTGATTTTGGCTCAGGTCATGATCTCGTGGTTCGTGAGTTCGAGCCCTTCATTGGGCTCCACACTGACAGTGCCGAGCCTGCTTGGGATTCGCTCTCTCCTGCTCTCTCTCTCTCTCTCTCCCCCTCCCACTCTCTCTCTCTCTTTTCCTCCCTCAAAGATAAATAAATAATCTTGCAGAAAAAAAATGGGGCGGAGAGAGAAGCTGGGTGGGGGAGTGGGGAGGTTCAACACCATAAAGCAAAGTGGGTGCAGCCATGAGGACTCTTCTCACGTCATTGCCTTACTCAAACATGTTAGTGGCTTTCCTTCACTTTTAGGGGGAAAGATGCTAACATTTCCAAGACTGTGAAATTCCGTGGCTTACTGGGGCTTGAAATCCCCTCCCCTTGGGCTCACACCATACCAGCCACAGCCCCTTTGGCTTTTAAACTTGACAGCTTCATTCCAGTCTCAGGACCTTTGCACTTGCTGTTCCCCCAACCCGGAGAGCTGCTTCTCCTGCCCCTTGCCAGCTGCCACCTCCTCATCTTTCAAGTTACAAATTGAATGTCACCTCCTGGCAAGTCCATCCCTGGTCTCCCACAGCTAATTACTCTCTGTTACCCATCGCGTTATCCTGCTAGGTAGTCTCTATAAACTATCTGAATTATCTCATTTATTTATTTATAACCTGAATTATCTCATTGTATTTCTCAGCCCTGAGAAACTTCATAAAAGACCCCAGTGCTCAGGCCACACCCTGTGGTAAGTTTAATCAGTCTCTCCCAGAAACTCATCGGGGACGTAGTTTTTAAAAGCTCCTCCTGGTGCAGAGCGAGGATTGAGAAACAATGGCATTTGCTCCCTTTTTTGTGGCCTGCCTGCCTTTCTAGAATGTTCCGTGGGAACTCTTTTCTTACAGCAATGTCTTGCGCCCCGAGCAGTAGAAGTGTCCACTCTCACGTTAAGGTGTCTGCCCAGGCGCTGGCAACAGGCGGGCAATGTGAGCAGTCCCCCGGCACCCTTAGGGGGCACAGACCAGCTTTGCATTCTCATGAACCACACTTGTCCCTTGCAGTCCCGGGTAGGTGGCCAGCGTTTCACCCCATTGGCAGAGTTGGGAGTGGAGTTTTCCCAGTGCTCTTTTCACCTACTCAGAGAACGTCAGGACCCCCGCCTTATGCGGGGTTCCAGCTTATTTCTGGTCTGACTGGGCCTTAGAACTCCAGACCCGTCCCACTGCGGAAGCCGGGGGTGCTTTCTAACCAGCTGGTACCTGAGCCCTGCCCCCAGGGACTCTGATACAATTGGTTCTGAGTGAGGCCTGGGCACCTCTAGAAGGCCCCCAGGGGGCGCTGAGGTGCAGCCCCCCACCCCCACCCCGAAGGGCTGACCCAGACCCAGCTCAGGAATCCCTGCACCTATTCATGGCAACTTCCCTCAGGCCGCTGGTTGGAGGCCCTTCTTTGGTTTCCAGCTTCTGGAGTTTTCCTTCTTCCATGTCAAGCTTGGTTCTGTTGCATCCACTGGGTTCTGTCGCTGCCGCTGATGTGCCCTTCACCTGCGGGGTTTGAGATCTCTGTGTGCTTGCAGCAGGAGGAAAGGCCTGGCATCACCAGCCTCCCTTTCCCAAACGTACGGCTCTGGGAGGCCCAGGGCCCTGCCCGGCACACTCGCTGAAGCAACCTCAGTTCCAGCCTCCAGTTCCAACCACTGGAACGGAGCCTGGCACAGAGGAGGCACTTAGCAAAGTCCCGGACTGAATGAACGAGCGGGCCCGGGCTGCAGGGAAACGTGCGTGCTTTAAGGAAGGCTTGCACCCCATTGCCCCCCAGGGTGGGGAGGACTCCTATCTTAATGGGAAGAACACCGGGGCCTCCTGAAGAGGAACAGAGAATGGACCCACTTCTGGACCCTGCATCCTGGGCCCCGTGCTTTCGACAACACTTACCCTTACAACAGCCCTGTGAGCTGCATGTCCCCATTTTACAGATTTGATTACCAAGGTCTCAGAGGCTAAAAACTTGTTCAGGAAGCCGTAGCTCATGAGCAGATGGTTTGACGCCAAAGCCAACACTTAGCACAGGCCCCTCTGACCCTCTACCACCTAGACACAGGCTGAGCCCACATGCAGGGAGCTCAGGAGAAGACAGACTCTTCCCAGGCTGCTGCTCACATTGGCTCTTCCCAAGGGCACCGCTGCTATAGACCCAGCACGCACTTGTGCAATAATATCAACTGTTACAAGTACCTCCATAAATAAACGTTTAAAAAATTAAAGGGGTGGGGCACCTGGGTGGCTCAGTCAGTTAAGCATCCTACTTCGGCTCAGATCATGATCTCATGGTTCGTGGGTTCAAGTCCTGCGTCGGGCTCTGTGCTGACAGCTAGCTCAGAACCTGGAGCCTGCTTCGGATTCTGTGTCTCCCTCTCTCTCTGATCCTCCCCTGCTCATACACACTCTCTCTCTCAGAAATAAATAAAATATTTAAAAAAAATTAAAGGGGCATCTGAGTGGCTCAGTCAATTAGGCATCCAACTTTGGCTCAGGTCATGATCTCATGGTTTGTGAATTCGAGCCCTGCATTGGGCTCTGTGCTGACAGCTCAGAGCCTGGAGCCTGCTTCAGATTCTGTGTCTCTCTCTCTCTTCCCCTCCCCTGCTCATGCTCATGCTCTGTCTCTCTCTCTCTCTCTCTCTCTCTCAAAATTAAGTAAACATTAACAAAAACTAAAAAAGAAAAAGTTCCTCCTTGCCAGTTGATTAAGAGCTACCTCACCGAGCCCTCCCGAGCGTGCCATGCTCCAGCACCGTGATCAGAGTCCACTCTGGCTGGCCAGGGCCCCTCACTATTCCCCACATCCTCCCCTGCTCCCAGACCCTCCAGGCAGGAGGGCGGTTGGAGCATCTGGATCACAGGACAGGACACCACAGCCTCATCTCCTTGGTGTTTTGTGGTAGCCAGGCCTGCGGAGGTGGCTGCCTTCCCCCCTCTGGTTTTCCGTAGACACATCCTCCACCGAGAGCAGATGTTCTGTGCAGCTCATGTGAGTGCGAGTGGTAAATTCAACTGCAGAAGCATCGAGAGACCTGGGAAGCAGGAGAAGTATCTGAGGGCAATCAGCCAGGACTGGAGATAGGAAATGATTGCCTTGGGGCGCCTGAGTGGCTCAGTCAGTTAAGTGTCCGACTTCGGCTCAGGTCATGATCTTGCGGTTTGTGAGTTCGAGCCCCGTGTTGGGCTCTGTGCTGACAGCTAGGAGCCTGGAGACTGATTCAGATTCTGTGTCTCCCTTTCTCTCTCTGCCCCTCCCCAGCTCACTCTCTGTCTCTCAAAAATGAATAAACGTTGAAAGAACGAAAGAACGAAAGAACGAAAGAACTGATTGCCCTGATGAGTGTGTGTGAGGCAGACAAGTGAAGGGTGGCAGATGGGCCGGGAACAGAGGAGGTGGCCGAGGGCCAGAAAAGGCAGGCAACGTTCACCGAACACGGACTGAAGGCTTCACGCAGACTAACTCATGCAACTCCCACAGCGGTCCCTTGCGGGCGGACATTATCATCATTCCCACTCTACGGATGAGGACACTGAGGCAAAGTATTTATTGACTTGCCTGGGGTCAAAATTCCAGGAAGTGGTGGAGCTGGGGTTTGAACTGAAGTCCACAGATTCCAAAGTGGTGCAGGAAGCCCCTCACCGTCACCTTGGTCAGCAGACCTCTGAGGCGTGGGGGCTGCGTTAGCCTCACTGCTGCTCCCACACCAGTCCCAGCCGCCAGCCTCTGCTGACCCCCAGCTGTCCCCACCAAGCCCACTGAGTGGAATCGCTCATTACTGCAGCGACGGCGGCGACGGGCTCCGGCTGCAGCCTCAGGGCCCTGTGGATGCAGCTGTTGCTTTTTGAACTTGGCGAGGAAATGGGGTCTGGACATGTCCCTCTGCACACGCCAGGCCGCTTGGCCCCGTGTCTGGGCTGACATGGGGGACAGCCAAGCCACAGGCTGCCTCTGGCAGAGGCCGGCCTGGAAAAGAGCGGTGTGGACAGGGGTGAAAGAGTAAAGAGCAGGAACAGAATAGAAAGAGCCTGGGAAAGGTCCTGGCTCTTTCCTGTGAACTCTGCCAGATATCACCAGCTGCCCGGTCAAGACCGTTGCTTTGACAGCCTGCCTCAAAACTATGTATTCGCACAAGGCTGAGTTATAGCAGTCAAGGGGTACTGGGGAACTGCGGGACCCCAGGTGACCCAGCCCCCACCTTTCCTCCAAAGCATCCTGTTTGAGCAGCTGTGTCAGGCAACTTCATCTTATGTCTGTGTTTCCCAGCAAACTGAGAAAATGAAAATGTGATTGGCTCCAATAATGCCCTTGTGACTAAGACAGGCACCTCGAGCTCTTCACCCCCTGAAGAGCCTGCAATGCCTTCTCCAGGGCACTCGGGCCAAATGGGAGAAGACTAGCCTGTGATGAGTTCTGCTCGGTCCCCGCCTGGCTCAGCCTGGCTCCTTAGCTGTTGCAGGAGTGGCAGGGCCTGGCATGCAGTAGGCACCCAATAATGAATGAACACCTGTTGAATGCATGAATGATGCTTTCCAGTTTCCTGACACCACTTCTCTCCAGCTACTCAACAGAAGGGCTCCCAAGTGTGGTTTCCACACCTGAACAAAGTCCTCTCCTCTCTCTGCCTTCCTCTACCTGAGAGCCACAGTGGGATCATCGTAGTGCAGATTACCACGCACTTTGAATGCCAGTCGGCGCCCCTACATTCCTTCTCCACTGCATGCCAAAAGAGGCCTTTCCCTAAGTGGCTTTTTTGTCCCTGCAACACCCTGAGTCCTGTAGTCCCAGGACTGCCATTTGTTGGGTATCTATTGTGTGCTTATCACTGCATTGGGCACTTTGCCCTCTGGGGTCAAGAGTACTATCCCCATTTTATGGATGAGAAAGCCAAGGCCCACAGCCTGTCAAATGGCCAGTACGACAGCTCTGGGATCTAACTCAGAGGGAGAATTCCTTCTATGAATCTCTCCCTCCCTATTCTACGCGGCAGGTGGAGTCCGCTCATTCATTCATTCATGCCTGTGTGCACCCATGCAGTCATTCATCTCTTCACCCATTTAAGAAACACTGGGAAGTTCCCTCTGGGTGTCAGGGCACAAGAGCAGGCTGTGCTCGCTCCTGAGGGGCTCAAAGTCCAGTGCTCGGCGTGGCAGAGGGAAGGCGGTCACACAGCACAGCGCTGTCAGGGCTCACGTGAGGGGAATGAGACTTCCCAGGGAGAGCAGAAAGAAAGGAGGAAGGAACTTGGCTTGCAGAAGGCTCAAGAGAAGGGCCCTTGGAGAGGCAGCTCTCAAAGGAGGAGGCGCTTGAATTCTTACAGTAAGTGAGTGCTCCCTTTGGGGCCAGTTCTCCAGCTCAAGCACATCAGCTCCTTCCTCTCTCGCTTGTCTGTTCTCTAATAACCTTTACAAGGGCAGTGGGGCTCTAGGACACACCCTAGGGACTGAGTCTGTGTGACCGTGATGACAATTCTCCTTTCCTCTACAGACTCAGGAAGCATAAGGGAGACTAGGGGCTAGACCTCTCTGGCTCGGGGGACCCTGAAAGCTTGGTGACTCTCTGGGTCTAGGGCCGTGGGGTGTAGTCCACACGTGCAGCACACAGCCCAGGGCAAGGAGAGGGCCCCAAGTGGTGCCTAAGCATGTCTGCTTATAGCTGTTCATTCATTATCAAGCACGCTGAGAGCCAGCAATGAACCAGCTTTCTCTGGGAGCTGTGGGGGACACAGGCCCTGTCCCCAGGAGCTCAGGTCTCATGGGAGGAACAGTTCTGCACAATCAATGGCAGAATGAAATAAAAGGGAAACGCCAGCCCAAGTAACTGGGGAGATTCGGGTCAAGCTTCACAGAGGAGAGGATAGATTAGATGAGCCTTGAGGCATGAGTAGGATTTTGATAGTTGGATGTTAACTTTCTTGACTGGCCCTCTGGGATGGTTCCGCCCGTCTCGGTGGCAGTAAGGGACAGGGGAAGGTTCGGGCAGCTGACGGCCACACTGCTGTCAATCCCCGCCAATTTACAAAAGCCACCGAGGGAATTAACCTTGTCACCACCTGTCCGGCCTTCCCTCTATGTTGAAATGCCACCCCAGGTGAGGTTATCTGGATTCATGAGCCCCTGGGTCTGTGGATAATGGTCTCCGCCATTCCAGGGGGAGAGAGGACAAACAGGCATCCACCCAAAGTGCCACAGTTTCCCCAGATTGCTGTTAACTACACAGACCACTGAGGCACTGATTCTCTTCCTCCTGCTCTTTCTCAAGGAACATAGGAGCCCCTTGCTTCTCGGCAATGGGAGTCAAGTGCAGAGAAAGGAGGAGCTGAGGATAAAAGTAGTGGCAGCTTCGTGGATTGCTGAGCTGGGTGAGCAGGATCCCACACTTTTTCCTTCAGCCCTGGAGAAAAAAGGCCTGTCCTGGATCTGAGGAGCGGCCTCAGCACCTGAGGATCTCATCAAGCAGGGTCCCACCAAGCTAACCGGAATCTCCAGGAGACATGGTGTCCTATCCCTGCCTGAGAGCATGAAGAATATGTGAAAAGTTTCTAAATCTGAGCCTCCATCTACAAGAGGAAGAGGTGGATGGCAGAAATAAACAGGGCACAGTAACTAGCGGGGCGCCTCAAATGTTGCTTCCTCGGTTAAAAAGAAAGGAGAAATTAACAAGATGATCTGCCCCGAATCATATCTGGAGGTGGAGGTAGAGGAAGGAAGAGAAGCCCATTCTACAAAGTGGCACGTCTCTCCAAAATATTTAAGGTAATAAGCTGACATGACAATCATTAAGACTGATGAAAGCTGTTAGAGGGAGCGAGGTGAAATCGAGACGTAGAGACACATGGTTAAGTGGTGGTGCTTTGCTGGCGCTGACAGCCTCACACCCAACAATGCCGATGCCAACAGAGCTCATCCCTGCTTTCATTCCCAAAGGGAGACACGAGCTACACTTTTGTCTACAACAGATGGTGACTTTGAACTCGGCCTATTTGAAAACAGCATGCACAATGTGGGGGTCTAGCCTTTCTCAAGAACTAGGGCACAGAAAGTAGCCCGGCCTGCTTTTGACTCAGGCATTGTCCTTGTCAATCATGAGAGAGATTTTTAAGAACAATGGGACTTCCATCATGGAATTATAAAGAGGCTTCCCAGGGAAACACTAGATTCAAACCCAATTTTTCCTCCTGCATGTAACAGCGACAGGAAGGTAGACTAGATGGCTCTATAATTCCAGCCCGTGTTTCCTATGCTGACCACAGAGTGCTGCTACCAGAGCTTAACGCGGAAGGGCCTTGCTGTACACCAGAGGGCCGGATAATATCAAACATGCACATGTAAATCTGTAGATAGGGGCTGGGCTCAAGATGACTCGTATGTACCCAGAGTAGGTTTAAAAGCAGAGTTGATGAACTGAGTCCCAACCATCTTCTAAACAAACTCCAAGCACAAAGCATGTGTTTGTCCTCCCTTTGAAAATCACAAACAGGGCCGCCTGGGTGGCTCAGTAGGTTAAACGTTCGACTTTGGCTCAGGTCATGATCTCACGGTTCGTGGGTTCGAGCCCCGTGTCGGGCTCTGTGCTGACAGCTAACTCAGAGCATGGAGCCTGCTTCAGATTCTGTGTCTCCTTCTCTCTCTGACCCTCCCCTGCTCATGCTGTCTCTCTTTCTCTCTCTCTCTCTCAGAAATAAATAAAACATTAAAATTAAAAAAAAAAAAGAAAATCACAAACAATAACTCATTTCTACTGGAGACCAAATAAGGCCTGTGCAAGCTTATCCAGGCTGTACCTTCAATATAGTGTCTCTGTGTTCCGCAGACACCCCTCGCCTTGAAATCTCCTTTCATTCTGTCATATTCTCCAGGGGAAAAAAGAAAGATAAATTACGATGTGTTTCTTAAAATAAAGTCTTTTATAACTCCCTATAAAGAGAACAAAGTGGGCTCTCATCAAGTTTCAATAAACCATTAAATAAACTCTTAAAACATTAAGAGATGCTATGCCTCTTCTAAGTTGAAAAAGCCCATGATGAAGCCACAATACGCTACTCTTCACACCCTGAAGGTTTATGGTACCCGAGTCACAGCACAACAGTTTTAGGGCTTGAGGGCAAACGTGGTGGATGAATTTGTGTTCCAGTTAATGAAAAAGAAAACTCTCTCTCCACATTCAGGGGTCCTACTCAATCAAGCTCCTTTGAATTAACTAGTGTCTGTCATTTACAAAAAGGCTTCAAAGCTAAGATACCTACTTAACACCCTTACTACAGAGAAGGAAGGCAGGGTGAGTAAAGTGCTCTGTTTTGCTTCCTGAATGGGAGTAGAACAGAGCTGCCCCAAGTTACAATAAAAACAACTTGAAATAAGGGCACCTGGGTGGCTCAGTTGGTTGAGCATCCGACTTCAGCTCAGGTTATGATCTTACAGTCTGTGGGTTCGAGCCCCATATCAGGCTCTGTGCTGACAGCTCAGAGCCTGGAGCTGCTTTGAATTCTGTGTCTCCTTCTCTCTGCCCCTCCCCTGCTCTTCTCTCTCTCTCTCTCTCTCTCTCTCTCTCACACACACACACACACACACACACATTAAAAAAGACACAACTTGAAATGATAAGATGTGTATAAGATTCCAGGAATTGTCATTTAACAAGAAAGGGAGATTTCTAAAAATTGTGAGAACAGGTCTTCTGCATGAAGATGGGGGATTGAAAGCATCCATTTACCTCTACTTACTTTAGAAACCCTACTAAAATGATTTTATTAAATTTTTTGATGTTTATTTATTATTGAGACAGAGAAAAAAGAGCATGAATAGGGGAGGGGCAGAGAGAGGGAGACACAGAATCAATCCAATGCAGGCTCCAGGCTCCAGGCTGTCAGCACAAAGCCCAATGCTGGGCTTGAACCCACAAACCGTGAGATCATGACCTGAGCTGAAGTCGGACGCTTAACCGACTGAGCCACCCAGGTGCCCCAAAATGATTTTTTAAAAGGATACAAATCAGGGCACTCAGCCGGCTAAGCGTCTGACCTCAGCTCAGGTCATGATCTTGCGGTTTGTGAGTTCAAACCCTGCATTGGGCTCTGTGCTGACAGCTCGGAGCCTGGAACCTGCTTCAAATTCTGTCTCTCCCTCTCTTTCTGTCCCTCCCTGCTCATGCTCTCTCTCTCGGTCTCTCAAAAATAAATAAACATTAAAAAAAATTAAAGGATATAAATCTTCTGGCATATAAATCATGAGAAAGAAAACAAGAAAAACTTGGAAGAGGAAAAGCAGATGGATGAATGGAGACTGATTTGGCTATGTTGTAAGCTGGCACAGGAAAGGTGGCACTGGGTGCCGTGAACATGGAATGAAGATGAGGCTAAAAGCAGGAAAAATGGTTAAGAAACATTAAAATAGCGAGTAGACCCTCTGATTTCCTCTCCCCTCTGGGAAACTAGATGACAGCTCCTCACACTGGATAGGCTAAAACCAAAGGACTGTGGATACAAGGCACAGGTACAGGGACTGAGTGATTCTAGGCATATTAAATGCTGAGATTTCCCCTCCACACACCCCATTTTAGCCTTCTTCCTCCTTCCAGAGAATTGGATATGAGGATTGACTCTATAGGTAAGAGATTAGAAGAACTTCTTGTGGAATCTGACCATCTCGAGAGAAAAACACATAAAGATATTGACACTAGGGTCTAGCCAGGTCGCTGTACAGGAGCCCATAGTTAAAAGGCTTGTGGTAAAGGCAGTGCTGGTCAGCAAGCATTCCATCTGCTTTCCCACATTTTACAGCCCATTTGCAGTGAGGCAGAACCTAACTCTAACTAGATCTGGCCAATTAACTTTAGGCAGAAGTGGCATAGTACTTCTGGAATAAGACATATAAGAACCAACATACACACACACACAGCCATCTGGCTGTCTATTTCTGTACTAGGTGCCCAAATAGACAACATGACCCAGATGAAACAGCTATAGAATGATGTAAACTCCCTCAACCTGGGATCCTGAGTGCAGAGCAGAGTTCTAAAGTAACCTTTACCAAGTATGTTCTGTTAAGTGACTAAGAACCAGAGATTGTTTCCAAACAGAAGTCTAAGGGAGCTCCCCTCTACTTGCTAAATTGGATACTACCCAATTCACAAATTACTTAGTAAAACCAATTAGATCTTCAAATTTTTTTAAAAAAAAGCATAACTATTGTCTGTCATGACTAACACAAGTCCACACACATATATATGTACACTGAGACACGGGTTTTCAAATGGCTAGTTTGGTTCACAGTGCAAAAATATGAGCACCCAAGGATCACCAGGCATCTGGTCCATCATCCTTCTGATTGTATGTCTTGGGCAAAATCTCCAGACCAAACCTTCTCCTCACATCCATTGGACTCCATTCATAACATTGCCTCTCAGCAGCCTGCCTCCTCCCAGCTCTGGTGCCTCAATCTATAACTTCATCTTTAATCCTAAATCAATAACTCCGACATGTATCAGGCCACGATCCACTGTGTCACCCAATGCTAAGGAAAAACAGCATTCTAGGTGGGCCTCCAGAGACTTCTCTTACTTCTTTTGCCTCCTCTCCCCTGTGGTGTGTGGATTGGAGTATGGGGCGGGTCACATCACATACCAACAACTCTCCCCCCAAATATCCTCTCTTTGCAATTGCCATTTTCCACAATTCTATGGCCTTGAGAGATGGGCAACGGGCTAAGGATCAGGACACCATTTAGGTCACCCCCTTGCAAGTCCTGCATGGATGTGTAGCTCCTGGCTTTAGAGCGCGAGAGTCATGTTCTTGGCCTGTGGCACCTCAGCTAAAAGAGAAGTAGAAAGTCACATTTTAATGTGACGTTACTGGTAATGGTTCAGGCAGTTTGCTTAAAACTCTATCCTACAGGGTCGAGCAATCTCAGGGCCTAGATTTCTTAAAGCTCTATCTCCAAGGATCCAGAAAATAGATATTTGGTAACTCAATGGCCATGATTATGGCTGACTGAAACCCAAAGAGCTACAAGAAGAGACAAGCCACAAACTGAAACAAGATGAGATTCCATTATCTAGCCCTTGCTTCTGGTTTACAATCTCATTAAAATCAGAATTCCAGAGTAGCTTTATCTGTGTTTCCATGACATCGAGCGGTCTGTTGTTGGAACTATTCCCCAGCGGGGGAGGAAAACTTCACAGCAATGGGCAGATGGACATAGGGGTTTGTGTACAGGCACTCTTTGTGTTAGAGAATGGTTTAAAGAAGCCCAAGCAGCCTTCTTTGGTCACTAAGAGGTTTCCAAATGGTGCCCAGGATCCTCAAGGTCAATTGTTGAACAAACTGAATCATAGTTACAAAATGTTATTGCTGGAAAGGACCTTGGAGATATTGAATTCTGAACCAAGTAAGTGGTGGCCATGCTCACTTTCAGATCCCAGGCTCATGGTGAACATGTAATTCATCTTACCACCATGCACACTAAGCCTCAACCAGTATCCATCAGGGCAAGATGGCCTGAGAGACCAAATCTATTTGCTATTGCCAATTCTACCTAATTCCTGTATTTTATAGGTGAGGAACGTAATCCTAGCACTCACTTAAAGTCACACAGCTAGTCAGCAGCAGAGAAAAGAGCAGGATCCCTGTTCAGTGTTCTTTCAACCACCCCAACCTGGGTAAACAAGAAAATGAGCCCTTCCTTCCTAACACCTTTCCTCCGTCTTTCCTGTCAGTTTCACCAAACGCGCAAGGCTTATTCTAGTTGTAGATATGATCTAGATACCATATTTACCAGTCTCTCCTGAGTCACAGTACTTCTGCTTTTCCATTCTGAGATCACCCCAAGAAGCATCAAATTAAGTTCAAATGTATTTGAAAGGAGTAGAACAAGCTAACTTATTATTTATAGAGCCTCCAGACTTTAACAAAAAGTCAAATGTTATGCTTTCAAGTTAAAAGGCCTAACATTCCTGGAAAAGTAAAAATGGAATGCTTCCAAGTGCCATATTATGGATGCACTAAACTCTTAGAATTGATTGCATTTGAGGTCTTGAGTCTAGAAGGAGCCAGAGAAAACAAAGGCCATCTCTTCAGATTTTCAGCATCTTTCTGAATCTTTTCCAGATGAACTTGCCTACCTCTGTCCAGAATAGAAAGTGCTAATGGGTTAGAGGTGACCGGCAATGCAGACATAGAGAAATAGTGCATTCTATTCTTGGATTGCATATCACTGCTCCATATGTGGGGGCAAGCCAAAACATATGGCGTTCCATCTGCAAGATGGGGCTGGCTGGGTCCCATGAATGGCTTTTAATGCGAGTAGATTCAGCCTGATTTGGTCTGCCTCCAAAGGAGAAGAAAAACCAGTGATTCAAATATTGTGTAAAACCATTGAAATTAATGGCACAAAACAAGACTCATTTGTATTCCGCCTAATTTAAAAGATGTCTGCTTGGTGTAAAGTAATGAATTAGTTACGGGGGTGTTTGGACTGAATATTCGACATTCTCCTTGAAGGAATAAATGCCTTTTTTCCTTCTCTCAAGCCACTCTCTGTTATTCTGTGCTGTTTTCCCCCAGGAAATCCACTAAGTATTTTGGCTTCTATAATAGGCCAGATTTCATGAAGTTCACAACACTAGGCACAGCTGATCCTGTTTCAACTCCCAAAGATGAGGTTGGAAGAGAGAATTTAAGTAGATGCTCTTTTAAAAACTGCCTAATGGGGAGTTAAGTGCAAGATGGCAGTGTAGAAAGACCCTGAACTTACTCCTTCCCACAGATACAATAAATGTACAGCTACATACGGAATAATTTCCTCTGGAAAAAGACCAGAAAGCTGAATAAACAGAGCATCCACAACAAAGGACCAAAAGGGTGGCATCAAGACAGGTAGGAGAGAGAGAGACACCATGTCACAAAAAAAGTAAATAAAATAAGTAAATAAATAAATAAATAAATAAATGGACCATCCCAGGCATTGCAATCCACAATTGGGAGGGATATAAAAAATATAGAACTTTATCCTGAGGAGTGAGGGGTTTATGTTCCACATCAGGCATCTCAAAAGGAGAAGAGAGAGAGAGGGAAGAGGCCAGAACACTTATTTAAGAGAAATGGCCCCAAACTTACCTAATCTAAAGAAAGAAACAGACATCCCAGGTCTAGGAAGCCCAGAGAGTTCCAAATAAGATGAATCTAAAGAGAGACACACCAATACACCTTATAATTAAAAAGGTAAAAGTTAAAGAGAGAATCTTAAAAGCAGAAAGAAAAAAAAACTTATCACATACAAGGGAAAGCACATAAGGCTATCAACAGACTTTTTTTTTTTTTTTTAATGTTTTATTTACTTCTAGGAGAGAGAGAGAGACAACGTGAGCAGGGGAGGGTCAGAGAGAGAGGGAGTCACAGACCGAAACAGGCTCCAGGCTCTGAGCTGGCAGTCAGCACAGAGCCCGACGCGGGGCTCGAATCCACGAACCACGAGATCATGACCCAAGCGAAAGTCGGACGCTTAACTGACTAAGCCACCCAGGCGCCCCGCTATCAACAGACTTTTAAGCAGAAACTTTGTAAGCCAGCAAAGACTGTCATGACATATTCAAAGTACTAAAAGGATAAAACTTCCAATTAAGAATTCTTTACCCAGGAAGGTTATCATTCAGAATTGAAAGGGAGATTGTTAAGAGTTTTCCAAATAAGCAAAAGCTAAAGGACTTCATTACCATTAAGCCAGCCTTACAAGAAATGTTAAAGGGACTAAAGAAACTGGCGCTAATTTATAATAAGAAAATACACAAAAGCAAAAATCTCACCAGAAAAGGGAAACATACAGTAAAGGTAGTAGGATCAATTACTCATAAAGCAACTACGAAGGTTAAAAGACAAAAATAGTAGAAATAACTAAAGCTATAATAAGTAGTAAAGTGATGCATAAATTAAAAGATGGGAAATGTGACAACCAAAATATAAAGTGGGAGGCAATGCAAGTTTGTGATGCATTCAAATTTAAGTTGATATCAAATCAAAACAGGCTTTTATATACTTAGGAAATTATATGTGAACCTCACTGTAACCACGAAGCAAAAATTTCTAGTAAGTACACAAAAGAAAATGGGAAAGGATCTAAACATAACACTAAAGAAAGTCATCAAATCATGGAGGGAAAAGAAAAAGAAAAAGGAAGAGATAGGAACTACGGAAACAACATAAAACAACAAAATGTCAATAAGTACATACCTATCAATCATCACTGCAGATGTAAACAGACTAAACTCTCCAATCAAAAGACAGAGTAGCTGGATGAATTTTAAAGAAAAAAAAGGCAAGAACAAGACCCACCTAGGGGCACCTGGCTCAGTCAGCTGAGTGTCCAACTCCTGATTTTGGCTCAGGTCATGATCCCAGAATCATGTGATCGAGCCCCACATTGGGCTCCATGCTGAGCGTGAGCCTGCTTAAGATTATGTCTCTTCTCCCCTGCTCACACACACTCTCTCTATCTCCAAAGTAAAATTTAAAAATTTTTATTAAAAAAACAGCAAAATCAACATACAGGAATCTGTTGTGTTTCTGTACCCTAATAACAAATTATCAGAAAGAGAAATTAAGAAAACAATCCTTTTTACAACTGCATCAAAAAGAATAAATGCCTAGGAATAAATTTAACTAAGAGAGTGAAAGACCTCTATACTGAAAACCATAAAACGCTGATAAAGAAATTGAAGACACAAATATATGAAAAGATATTTCATGCTCATGTATTAGAAGACTTAATATTGTTAAAATGTTCATACTACCCAAAAAAGTCTACAGATTCAGTGCAATACCTATCAAAGTTCCAATGGCACTTTTCACAGAACTAGAACAAATAATTCTAAAATTTTCAAGGAACCAAAAAAGATCCTGAATAGCCAAGACAAGTGTAAGAAAGAAAAAAGGAGCTGGAGGCATCATGCACTCTGATGTCAAACTATTTTATAAATCTATAATAATCAATAGGGCACCTGGATGGCTCAGTTGGTTAAGTGTCTGACTCTTGATCTTGGCTCAGATCATGATCTCATAGTTCATGAGATCAAGACCCATGCTGGGCTCCATGCTGACAGCTCAGAACCTGGTTGGGATTCTCTTTCCTGTCTCTCTGCCCTGCCCCTCCTTACACACACACATGTGTTCTCTCCTCCTCTCTCTTTCAAAATAAATAAATATTTTTAAATACGGTGTTATAATAATCAAAACAGACACACAGAACAATGGAACAGGATTGAGAACCCAGAATTAAACCCACACAGATAATGGGCAAATAATCTCTGATAAGGAGCCAAGAATATACAATGGAGAAAGGACAGTCTTTTCAATAAATAATGTTTGGAAAACTGGACACCCACACACAAAAGAATGAAACTATATCACTATTGCATGCCGTACACAAAAATAAACTCAAAAATGTATTAAAGACTTGAATGTAAAGTAAAACCTAAAACCATAAAAGTCCTAGTAGAATATATAGGCAGTATGCTCCTTAACATTGTTCTTAGTGATATTTTTATAGATGTGACTCCAGAAAGAAGGGAAATAAAAATATTCTTGTTTCACTAAGAATAAATAAATGGGATTCCATCAACTAGAATGCTGCACAGTGGAAAAAATATCATCAAAATGAAAAGACAATCTACTGAATGGGAGAAAATTTTTGCAAATCATATATCTGACAAAGGATTAATATCCAAAATACATAAAGAACCCATACAACTCAACAAGCACCACAACAAACAACCCAATTTTTAAAAGGGCAGAGGACTAAATAAACATTTTTCCAAATTATTACAGAAATACATAGCAAAACCATAATGAGATATTACCTTACACTGGTTACAATGGCTACTGTCAACAAACAGAGGAAATAACAAGTGTTGGAGAGAATGTGGAGAACAGGAAACCTCATACGTGCTGGTGGGAATATAAATTGGTACAGACAGTATGAAAAACAGTATTCAAAAAATTAAGAATAGAACTACAATAAGGTCCAGCTATTCCATTTCTGGATATTTCTCCAAAGAATACAAAAACACTGGTTCAAAAATAAATAGGCACCACCATTCATGGCGGCATTATTTACAATAGCAAGGAAATGGTAACAATCTCAATGTCCATCAGTAAATGAGTGGATAAAGAAGATGTGGTATATAAGAATTGTATATATACAATGTAATATTAATCAGCCATAAAAAAAAAAAAAAAAGAATGAGATCTTGCCATTTGCAACAATATGAATGGACCTAGAGAGCATCAGGCTAAGTAAAACAAGTGAGATGGAGAAAGACAAATCTCGTATGATAGCACTCAAATGTGGAATCTAAAAAACAAAACAAATGAACAAACAAAATGACTCAAACTCATAGAGACAGAGAACAATTGGTGACTACCAGAGGGGACTGGAGTGGGGGACAGGGGCAAGTGAAATAGGTGGTAAGTGTCCACAACAGGCAGAGGGACAATAACTAGACTTTTAATGGTGACCACCTTGTAGCATACTGATGTCAAATTATAATGTCTTATACCTGAAGTTTATATAATGTTGTATACATATTTTACCTCAGTGTATACAACAGTGCATCACGGAGTCTTCTTGTTCATGCCCCTCCAGCAAATCTCTACGGGCTGCTTATCCTCAGGGGACCAGTGGGCAGATCTTACCCTTCCTGAATGCAGCAAGAGAGAGTTTGGAGTTCATCCCTGAACAATTGCACTGTGCTTCCATGTCACAGATTTCACGTCCCAAAGGGCTCACCTGCAGCCCCTGTGATGCTAAGTCACTGAACCACAGCGCATCCACTCCTGAGATGATGGTGATGATCATGACGATAATTCAGTGAGACTCCAATCTGTGCCAAAGAGCATGCTACACATTACATGTGAATGATCTGATGCCATTTTAGAAGAACTTCATAAGGTAGGCTCTGTCCTCCCCACTTTTCAGATGAAGAAGGTATAGCTGCCAAAGTCACAGAGTTAGTGAATGGCAGGTGAAGAACACCAGTGTTCCTGCCCCAAGCCTGTGCTGGGATCAAAGAGGAAAAGGTGGGGTGGCATCCCCTGTGAGCACCCACATAAAGTGTTGCATCTCTCATGGGACAGCCCAGCCTGCCTGAAGTTGCAGTTCACTCAAACCAGGGCTGACAAGAAAATCAACTGCTCTCTAGTCATGACCCTCAGTCAAAGAAGTCCAAGGCAGAAGCCTGCACAAAACTTCGATGGCATCATTCCCACCTGAATGGGATTGACTTCCTCAACACTGTGCTATGACTTAGATCAAGCCACTTCTGGGGCACCTGAGTGACTCAGTGGGTTAAGCATCTGACTTTAGCTCAGGTCATGATCTCATGGTTCATGAGTTCAAGCCTAGCTTTGGGCCAACATTAACCAAAAACCCCACACTCAATCTTTTCCTATGATGTGAAGGCTTTTGCCCATTCGTGACTTCCTAGTCACATGGTTTTCAAACCTGTTTTAGCAACATAGACCTCTTCCCCACCAGATGAAATCAGAGCCCCTCTATTTGAAAAGAGGAGGGAGGGCTCCTGGCTTCTTTCTCTGAAAGACAGACTCTGAAGAGTCTAAGGATTATAAAGGTTCCAAGCATACCCGCTGGAAATCTCTAATTGTGGACCCATTTTTTTTACCTGTACGGGTCCTGACAGGCCAGCCATGGACACATCCCTCAGCTTCTTGCAAGGAAGCAGAATTGTTGTGGAAAGCAGCCAGGCTTATGGTTAACAAGAGCCATTTTTATAATTGCACACATTAAGGGAATTGTGCCTTCGTACATGATCACAGAAGATGAAGTTCAAGGGAGTCCTCACCTGAATCATTTCCAAGACAGAGTGTTACTGAGCCCTCTGTCTGGAGCAGCCTTCGCTCTGTAGCAGGCCAAGCATCACATGCAAGGAGACCGTGCCTTGCTCGGTGCTTGATAGGAAAGAGGCCATGGAAGCCACTAGATCTGTTTGTTATGTGTCTTCTGGTGTTTTCAAGATACAAGTGAAAGATATAAGGAAATGAAGAGAAGATAGTTTTAGCTCCCCGGTATCCATCCTAAAAGAATGGATTCTAAGAGAATGAAATGTAGATTTCCTTTGCTGGAAAATCGCAGTTTCTTCTTCTTCTTTTTTTTTTTTTTTTTTCTGGCTCCTCCTCGTTCCTCATTTTGACACCCAATGTGAGGCTTAGCACAATTTATTTCAGGTTTCCCTATCACAGAGCACACCCACCAGAGCATTCATTGAGGAGCTATTTGTCAGCGGCTGATCCGGCAACTGCTATCGGAGGCGGGTTCCGTGGGCAGGGTTGGCAAACGCAAAGAAGCCGGGGGAGTAGGAGATGATGAACAGAGCTGAAGGCCTAGGAAGGGGGCCTGACTGCCCAGGCCCCCAGCTTTCTCCTGCTTCCAAAAGAAAGCTCCTTATGGTGGCCACATCCTGGATACTTTACATTAAGCTCAGATTCTGGCCTCTCCCTCCTTACCCCCTCCCCTGGGACAAAGACACAAAATTGCATCCGCCCACCGCATACCCCCGGCCCTACCCCCACTCACCCTCTTCCTATACAGGCCAGTGTCCCCCTCCCCTAATTCAGGACAAGCCCCTCCTTCTTTCTCCCAAATACAGTCTGTAAAAATGGCTGGATTCCTGCCCCCTGAAGAAAGGGACTTCAAGTCTGGCAACATGGGTCACAGACATGAACTGTGGTCCCCCATTCGGTGTGCAAGTAACGACACTCACCTGTCTGCCTGTAGCTCGGGTTTAGTTCTGTTTTGAGCCATCGCTCCGCAAGGCTGGAAGAAAATCTGCCTTAGTTCAGAATGTCCTCATCTCCTTGTGACAGCACCCAAGTCCCGAGGACCACCATCTGGTCCTTGCTGTCAACCGTCGACTCAGGCATCTGCCCACATTCCCTTTGACCTTCTCCTCAATGCCCTTGGGGCCAGCTATCAACCGCTTCTACACCTGTTGGAAGGCCAGGGAATGATTTTGCTCTTCTGGGTCTCAGTGTGAGGTCAGGGAGGGGCTGAGGGCGGTCACCCAGCTTCCAGGCTCTACCCTTGGTGTGTCCGTGAACCTGCTCGCTGCCTGGGGCTCTCGCCTCCCCTGGAAGGCAGTTGCCTGTGGGTCCCCAGTGATGTTGTCTAGTTTGAGGTGACTTGGTGCTGCGGTTTGCAAGGAAAGCGAGGTGGAGCAGCGATGACAAAGGCAGAGATTGTTAAGTGACAAGAACACAATGAAACATTAACATCTTTAAAAAAAACAGGCTGCCAAGAAGATGTGGTTTATCTATACCATGGAATACTACATGGCAATGAGAAACAATGAAATCTGGCCATGTGTAGCAACATGGATGGACCTTGAGGGTGTTATGCTGAGCGAAATAAGTCAGGCAGAGAAGGACAAATATCATATGTTTGCACGTATAGGAGGATTAGGAGGAACTTGACGGAGGAACAAGGGGGAGAAGAAGGGCGGAAATGGTGGGGGAAAGGGAGAGAGGCAAACCATGAGAGACTCTTGAATGCTGACAAAAACTGAGGACTGATGGATGTGGGGGGGAGGGGGGATGGGCATGGAGGAGGGCACTTGTGGGGATGAGCACTGAGTGTTATGTGGAAACTAATTTGACAATAAACTATTTGTAAAATAAATAAATAAATAAATAAATAAATAAATAAATAAAAATAAAAAAACAGGCTGTCTCTGGGGCGCCTGGGTGGCTCAATCAGTGAAGTGTCCAGCTTCCACTCAGGACATGATCTCACAATCCGGGAGTTTGAGCCCCGCATGGGCTCTGTGCTCACAGTCCAGAGCCTGGAGCCTTGTTCAGATTCTGTGTCTCCCTCTCTCACTCTCTCTCTCTCTCTCTCTCTCTCTCTCTCTCTGCTCTTCCTTCGCTTGTGCTCTGCTTCTCTCTCTCTCTCAAAAATAAATAAACATCAAAAAAATTTTTTAATATGATGCCACCTTCCAAGTGCCACACAGCAGCAACCCGGGCTGGGGTCTATTTTCCACCCTCTTTTGAAGGTGAGCCAAGCCTAGGGGATGGAAGCCAAAGCTGCCTGTGGGCATGGTGGGGACGACCTGGGACCCCCCTCCCGACGAAGCAGGCTGTAAACTAGAATGGAAGGACCGTCCCCATGCAGATGCGGCTGGCCTTTCCCGGAGCTCCCAGACACTTACGTGGCCAGCTCCTTAGGAACTTGGAATGCTTGCAGCAGGCACCTTCCTTCATCTGACACAATGCACACTGTGTGCTCAGGATGGGGGCCCCCAAGACTCCCGGGGTCCTTCCTACGACCCAGGGAATCAAGCCCGCGGCTCCCGTTGCAATGAGGATGTTTTTATTTGTCAGTCTCCACCGCTCAGGTGTGCACTTCTCAAAACCTGCTCCAGAGAGTTCTGTCTGCACCCGCTAAGGGAGAGTAGTGAGAACCCGTGGGCCAGAGCCCTTGAGAGGGCCAGTTTGGGAATCAAGGGATCAAGGTTTAAAGTCAGGCAGTGCCTCAAGCTAGCCGTGTGTTCTGGGCCTCCTGGAGTCTCCCATTTCTCTATCTGTTAACTCACAGGCACCTGTAACAATCCGATGAGAACATTTGTGTGCAGTCCTTTAGCACAGGGTCGGGAACCCAGTGAAAGCAAATGACAGAGAGAGTTCAGTTAATTCCAATGTCATGATCACCAGCTTCATCTCCAGCCCATTTCATTACCCCTTTTCCTAGGCAGGCAGAGCTGGAGAGGGGCTCTCCAAGACCTCCCCTCCCCTCCTCCTCCGAGGGGCATAGGCTCCGGCTACTCCTATCCCAAGGAAGACCTGTCTCTATGATCTGACCCAGTGGGCCCTGATTTTGTCCTATATTTGTGGAGCTAAGAGAAGGGGTGGGAAGGGTAATGACCACCTAAGACCGACTCTGGGACCCTCTCTTTTTCCCCCACTCTACTTAGGCTTCACTGCACGGAGACATGTTCTGAGTCCCCAAAACAAGCATCAGGGGCCAGAGACCAGAAGGTTCTGTGCCAGCCATGCCTCCTTGGGCATATCCACTGCTCCTTGTTGTAAGCTGGGCCTTTCAGGGCCAACCCACTATCCCTTAATGTCTTAAAGTCCCACCGTGACCCTACTTTATGGATAAAGAGACTTGCAAAACCAGAGTCCCAGGCACTGAACCCCAATATCTCTGAGGCTCAGATAGCTAGAAGCCAAAACCTGGAGCCTTCATTTCTAGTGGCTTTGGGCAGAAGTTGTGGTTTTTCTTTGGGGCAGGATCTGCCTGGTGTTGGGAAAAGTCACCACAGTGGTTATTTTCCAGGGTGCAGACACAAGTCCTAAAACAGGGTGTGCTTGAAAATCTAGAAGCCAAGGGGTGCCTGGGTGGCTTAGTCGGTTAAGCGCCCGACTTTCGCTTAGGTCATGATCTCATGGTTCGTGGGTTCGAGCCCCGCGTCGGGCTCTGTGCTGACTGCCAACTCAGAGCCTGGAGCCAATTTCAGAGTCTGTGTCTCCCTCTCTCTCTGACCCTCCACTGCTCACGCTGTCTCTCTCCTAGAAATAAATAAAAATATTCAAAAAAAAAAAGAATAAGAAAATCTAGAAGCCAAGGCTGTGATGAGGATGTCGGTCTCCAGGTGTGATAACCTAACAGGAAACCTTCACAGAAGGTGAGGAGCACCTCTCCGAAGATGGATTAGACGCCAGCTCTGACCTGCCCAAGCAGAGAGGTGGGGAGGCTCCAGAACTGAGGTGGGGGTTTAAGGGGGTAACACCAGATTGACTCTGTTGTGTAAGAGAGGCCTCACAACCTGAGGACAGGCCTGAGGCTCAGCCAAAAGATTGCTCTGGGGACGGGTGGGAGCCGGAGACGGGCCTGACACCTGGAGGCGACAAACTTGGAGGAAGCGAAACCCCAGGACCATGTTTAAGGTTTTCTTTTCTTTTTCTTTTCTTTTCTTTTTTTTTTTTAAATAGTTTATTGTCAAGTTGGTTTCCATATAACACCCAGTGCTCATCTCCAAAGTGCCCTCCTGCATGCCGATCACCCCCCTCCCCCTCCCCCACCATACCCATCAGTCCTCTCTATATTCGTTAATACAAATCCTGCAAGCCTTGGTGAAGTTTTCAAAACAGGTCCATGTTCGTGTTTATCCCATAGAAGACAAAGGGAAGAGTCAGTGGTTAAGGAGCCAAGGCAGCCGGAGGAGGTGGGAGGCCCTCTCTAGTGGAGGGTCCCCCTCAGCCTTTGTGGGTAGATTTTCCAGATGGGAGGGTGGGGTGCGGTGGGGCTGGGCAATGACTTACCAGAAAAGCACTTGAGTCGTGACCATTTGTTTTGTAATAGAGAGAAAAGTAAGAATGCATATAAATTTATTTACTCACCACTCAATTTGTTTGTTTCAAGTTTTTATTTAAATTTTAGTTAGCTAACATACAGTGCGATACTAGTTTCAGGAGTAGAACTCAGTGATTCTTCACTTACCCAGTGCTGGTCACAAGTGTCCTCCCTAATACCTATCACTCATTGAGCCCATCTTCCACCCACCTCCCTCCATCAACCCTGAGTTTATTCCCTATAGTTAAAAGCCTATTATGGTTCGTTTCTCTTTCTCTTTTCCCCCTTCGCATATGTTCATCTGTTCTGTTTCTTAAATTCCACATAACTGAAATCATATGGTTATTGTCTTTTTCTGACTGACTTATTTTGCTTAGCATAATACGCTCTAGCTCCGTCCACGTTGTTGCAAATGGCAAGATTTCATCCTTTTTGGTAGCTGAGTAATATTCCAGACTCACCATATTTTTTTTAAATTTTTAATATTTATTTATTTTGGGGAGAGTGCAAGTGGGGGAAGGGCAGAGAGAAGGGGACAGAGGACCCAAAGCAGGCTCTGCACTGACAGGCTTGACAGCAGTGAGCCTGATATGGGGCTTGAACTCATAAACTGTGAGATCATGACCTGAGTCGAAGTCGGATGCTCAACCAACTGAGCCACCATTTATTTTTAAGCACATGCCATGTAAAGTGTTCGGGACACAGGGTGAAGACAACAGTCACAGTTATTGCCTGGATGGAGCTTCCAACCCCAGAAATGAATGAACAATAATCATGCTGAATGCAACCTATTAATTAGAGCTCTGTGGGATGCAACAAAAGATATCCAAGAGCCTGGAAAGAGTGTAATGAGTGACCTCACCTACATAAATAATGTTCTATTTATCGGAACACTATACTTTATTATATTTTTAACAGCAGATCATTGTATTATTATTATTATTGTATCAAATTTTGTTAGCATCCCATCATAATGGCAACCAACATCTAGTAAAAATGGGGTTCCAGACTCTGTTCTGGTTTTCCAGTTTGCTTTTGAAACATGCTTCTAGGACAGAATTCTGGCTGCTGTCCTCAACAAACACAGCATGGGGGCAAGAGTAGCCCAGGAAAGATGGTTGGTCAGGAGCCAGTGACTATTTGGGGCTGAACTGAGTCCTACCAAAGTTCTTATGTTGAAGTCTTAACCCTGAGCACGTCAGAATGCACCTGTAATTGGAGACAGATTGGGTCTTCAACGAAGTAAAATGAGGTGTCATATGGGTGAGCCCCAGTCTAATCTGACTGATATCCTTATAAGAAGGAGTGATTAGGACATAGATACTCACTTGGGAGACCATGTGAGGACACAAGAAGAAGACAGCCATCTGCAAACCAAGAGAGAGGCCTCAGAAGGAAACAACTGTACTGCAACCATCTTGATCTCACACTTCCCGCTTCCATAACTGAGGAAATAAACGTTTTAGCTGTCCAGTCTGTGGTATTTCGTTCTGGCATCCCTATAGCAGATTAACATGGGGGTTGGAGTGGGGAAGGCCCTCTGGAAGGAGGTGAGGACCAGCAGAGCCTGCCCACATCTCCAGCCCCTCGTCTCTGTGCGCTGGCCAGAGGGTCAGCCCTCCCCTCCTCTCAGAGCAGATGTGGGGCCTCTGCTTCTAAAGGCAGGAGACCCACAGACTGATGACAGCATGTGTCCTTTCCAGGAGCGACCTTTATCTTCCTCGATGCCCAATCATCCCTCTTGCCAGACTGACTGTTGGCAAGGGATTGAGAGCCTGATCTATCCTCTGGAAGACTCTGTGAGTGTCACATATTTTTTTTTTTTTTTTGCCTTCCCCCCTCTTCTTTTAATCATGGGATGAATACAAAACAACCTCTTGAAAGTCCCTGGCAGTCATTGTGCATTCCAGCTCCTCTCCCTCTACAAGAAGCACCGAGCTTGTAGTTTAAAGGAGATAATCTCCTCAGATTTAATGAGAGTCATGGTGAAAACAGAGTCCCCAGGAAAAGGAGAAAAACGCCACAATAAAAAAAAAAAGAAAGAAAAAGGAGATCCATCCAATTAGTGTCTCTAACACGGCCTCATTATACATCCACTTCTGACATTTGCCAATGATGTTCGAATTGAGCCACAAAAAAATGGCTTCTGAAAAGGCAACCTGACATTTTCCTAACCATCCCCCACCCATTGCCCCCTAAAATGTAAGCATTTACCACAACATCTGGGATAAGGGCACGGAGAAGCAGGGCAGGGACTGGATTCATGGCAGAGGAGGAAAAGAGGCTGGTAATCGGGGAGCGAGACAAGGCGAGAGCACATCATGGCTGCATGTGAATGACCCTTATCGCCTGTGTCTCTGTGTGATTTCCTTTTTAGGGAACATTTAATAAGATACAGAAGCGAGATTTGGTTGAGCTGAATGCAGGATCGCCATGGCAACCTTCCTTTGGAGGTTATCCAAGTCAGGTAGTGACAGCAAAGCTGAGTTAAAGGTCACCCCTGCAGAGAAAGATGGGCATTGATAAAGTATTTTAACAAGACCCAGAGGAGCTGGTATTTGAAAGCTACCAGCAGAGGACCAGCGAGGCCCCTGGAATGGAAAGTAAACAACAGCAGAGCGAGAGGGGCATCCTGCGGGGGATTCCGCCGGAGCCAACATTGTAAACACCTGGTCCTACAGACAGAGGACTCAGGTCTCCACCAAAATCTCAGACTTGCCACAGTCCATCCCTCTTCAATGGAAGGCTTGACCATCTTTTTTACCCAGGCATTTGGATAGTTAAAGAATCCTGCTTGCGCCTAAGACATGCATGCCTGAAAAGTTCTGAATGAGCCAGAGTTTTGCAAATGGTACAGCATCTACCTTCTTTATCACTCCAGAAATGCTATATTTAATCTCTTTCCTATTAGAAAATCATTTCAGTAGACCCTGCTTTGCATGACACTGAAGCCAGAAACTTTTGTGGAAACCATATAAATATGAATGTCTGTGTGGCTGGCCCCTCAAGAAAGGTGCTAAGCTACATTTTAAGCCTAAGAAAATATGGAAAATTAACCCATATTGTTATATAAGTATACACCAATTTAAATGGTGACAAATAAAAAGATGTACATTAAAATAATAATTTTTTGCTTCTCAGGTAAGCAAAAATCTAGATGTGTGGTTCTACCTCAAGCTGGTGGAGAATGGGCCTCACACATTGTTGGTGGCAGTGTAAATTAGTATTGCTCCAATGGGGAATAATTTGCAAATAACTATCAAATTTCTAAATGACTCTCCCTTTGAGCTGGAAATTCCACTTGTACATATCTAGTCTCAAACAAAGATATGTGGACATAAATGTTCACTGCCACCTTGTTTATATTAGCAAAACATTAGAAAAAAACTTCAAGCCAGGAGACTGATGGAATAAATCATGGAACATTCATGAAATGGAATAATATACAGCTTTTAGAGAGACTGAGATTCATGGGTGAGGACATAAAACAAGCTCCCTGACATACTGAATTAAAAAAGCAAGTCTAGAATCATGAGCATAGTATGCCCACTTACACCTTTCCACAACTAGAAAACTTTACTATGTGCATGTATTAATTTTTCAATTTTTTTTTTTTGAGAGAGAGAGAGAAGTGCGGGGAGAGGTAAAGAGAGGAGAGAAAGAATCCCAAGCAGGCTCCATGTTCAGTGTGGAGCCCAAAGCAGGGCTCAACTCACAAGTGTGAGATCATGACCTGAGCCAAAATCAAGAGTCAGACACTTAAGTGTTTGAGCCACCCAGGCACCATTTAATTTTTGTACTTAAAAAGTTAAATTTAAAAGGTCACCTGGAGGTTGGATTATGGCCATTTGTCCCATGTAGGGAACTTTGCTTGTACCTCTCCAGCTTTCATTTCTCTCTTCCTGCCTCCCAGAACCTCAGCTTTGTTCAGGGGTCCATCCCTCCCTTAACTACTCCATGTGATTCAAGGGACATACCCACTCAACTCCAGTGGTGGGCCCTGAGCCAGCGGGTCTCAGGTTTGACGGGGCCTTCGAACCAGCTGGGCTTATTAAATCAGAGAATTTCTGATTCCATAGACCTGCAGTGAGGCCCTGAGAACTTTTATTTCAAAGAAAGATTGATGCTATTGCTCTGAAGACCACACTTTGAGAACTCCTGATGTAAGCCAAGTGCATAACAACCCTCCTTTTTGCCAATGATTGCTTCTTCATAGGGCACCTATGTCTTCTGAGATACAGGGAAATGTTCGATAAAAGTTTTTTGGAAGAAAACTTCCTTAAGGAAGAGCCATGGGGCAAGTCACACTTTCTCTCCTTCTTTCCCCACCCCCCTCCCCCAAACATCAACAAGAGGAGAATGAAGCCCTAACCATTACTGACAGGTGTCCTAGAATAAGAGAAATCAGCATTAAGATGTTGTCAATATTCTGAAAGGTATAAAGATCTGAGCCCGCGATATGAAGCCCACCCCATTGCTAGACTTTCCTTTACATTGGTGAATATGCCCGATTACAGTTTAAGCCCATCTGCATTGTGTCTTCTGTCACCTACAGACAAAAAATCATCACTGACACAAGCTTAGGAGATAATATTTTAAAATATTTAAGATTAAAACAAAATTTTTTCCTCTCTGGCAAAATATCATAAGCTTAGTACAAAGACTAAGAACAGATCAAGGAAAATGTTTGCAAAATGCACTTCACGTGCCCCATCTCAGCTAATATCCTGGTCAAGTGAGCCTTCTGGCTCTCCTTAAATCCAGTGTCACACAGAGGTAAGTACTAAAGAAATACAACTCTGAATCATAGCTCAGGAAAAGAATTTTATTGAATAAATAGCTCAGGGAGAGGGGAGGAACCAGAGTCTACAACGGAAAGTTTACAACACTCCGAAAAAACGTTCTTTAGAAAACTGTTTAGCCCATCTGTCTTCCCCACATCCCAGAGTGGAATTGTTCCCCCCAATTTTCTCCCTCTACATTTTCCCCCATTGATTCTTCTCTTTATGCTTCTTGCCTTCTCTGGATACTCACTATTAGGTAAAGACCCAACCTTCTTGGCTGCTCCCAATACCGTCTCTCCCCATTGTCCCTGAAGGGGTGTGGTTGAGAGGAAAAGAGTAATATTTTATACCTGTCCAATATGGACTAATTTACAGATGGAGAAGTGACAGCAGAGTTTAAATATCTTAGTTCGAAGTCACATCTCAAAAACCCAAGCTCTCACCCACCACTCTAATCTGCCATCAACAAAGGATTGAGATCCCAAACACAAAAATAACTCTTCCAAATCAAAGAAGGAGGGGGGAAAACCACTGTAATGGGAAAATTTGTAGAGGACACACACAAGCAAATTAAAGAAGAGAAACAAATTGAAAAAGATGTTCAAGCTCCCTAGTAATAAAACGAAGGGAAATTAAAACAATATTTCAGCTAGCAGAGGAGCAGAGATTTTTTTTTTTAATTAATTACAGCCAGTGTTGGTGAGGGTACAGAGGAAAAGGAACTCCACACTGCTGACGAGAGAATTAGGTAATTAGAAAAATTAGGTAACACCCCTCCAAATTTAAAATTAGCATACATTTGACCCTGCAATTCTGCTTTGAGTAATTTAGCTTAACGAGTTCATCAGACAAGTAGGAAAGAAACATGTACGAGAATGTTTACAAAGCCTGTGTTTTAATAGTAAAACATGGAAACAATTTAATGCATCCATAGGGGATTGAGAGAGAGAGAAGATGAGAGAGAGAGAGAGAGAGAGAGAGAGAGAGATACTGACTATGGCTTCCCAGTACAGAGCCCCACCACTGACTATCCTGCCTACTGGATCACAGGCAACATTGGGCAAATGCAGGCTCCCTCAGCAGGACCAGATCCTGTCCCTGTAAGACTCACAGCAGGTAACCCCAAGGCAGAAGGGGGCTCTCTGCATGTCTCTGGAAGGCAGAGGTACTGAGCTTCACAGGCCCCGCATCTCCAAGCCCCTCCTCTTCAGTGGACTAAGTGAAACATTAGAGAAAGGCTGGAGTATTCCTCTAATGCAGGTGTTACCATGTGGAACCACCAAGAGCAGAGAAAGAAGGTTCCCTCTACCCCCACCCTAAAATAGATACATAGTCACAGAAAAATGTCTGGAGGTGGATAGCTATCAGAAAGGGAAAAGTGGTTCTCTCTGAGCAATGGACCCATTTCCTTTCCTTTAATCCACTCACTGTTCTTGCATGTTGGGTTAGTGAGAGAATCAGAGCCAGGCTTGTGATTACCTACTGATGGAAAAGAAGGGAAGGGAAATCGACGTCTTTTTTTACACCTATTATGTGCTGGGCTGCCTTGCCTCCAAGAGTATAAGTTGGACACTTTAGGATCTCTCCCCAGTGAGAGAGCAGTCAGAACCTTCACCCTGGCTTACCACTGAGGAAAGCAGGAGGAAGTAGAACATTGTAAGCCAGCAGGCCTGCCATTAGACTGCAGTGGTGAGGGGCAAGGTGCCATAGAAGGCGGAAGTTGAAAAGGAAATGGCCCAAGCCAGTGGACAGATGGAAAGTGAAGAGAGACTCAAGATCTGCAAGGCCCACCAGAACCCAGGTAGGGCCATCAAGAATCCAGATGATGACAAAAGGACCCGTCCGGGAACCAGTCGCCTGCACCGTGGCACAGAATCACATACACCTATACCTACACCCAGATGCCATCTTGAAAAGATGGAGACTAGAGAAAAGCACGTGAAAGAAGAAAAAACTGGCCCAGTAGAGATTTGAACATAGAATTTGATTAAATATTTATAGATGAGAGTTAGAACCAACTTATGACGGTTGTTACAAGACTACAAGGTTGTATAAATTTTTTTTGAATTATATGTGGTGTTTGACTAGCATATGGAGAAGGAATACCCACACTCTGCTGGTAAGACAGTAACTAAAGAAAAATTAGGTAAATACTTCTCCAAATTTAAAGTCAGTGTACATTTGACTCTGCAATTCTGTTTCTAGTAATTTACCCTAACAAGTTTTTCAGGCAGCAGGAAAGTAAGAAATACAAACCTGCTTACAGAGCACTGTTACAGTAAAAGAGTCCTCAGTCTCCACTAAAATCGACAGCAACTGACAGCCCACATGTTTTCTCACATCTGAGTTAGAGTGTGTTAATTTCTACCATACTATCTCCACCATACATCAGTCATACTGAAAGGGAAAAAATGAGGGGGATTAAATGCTTTGTTTGTTGACCTCTATTGGCAAGCTGGGAAGAACTCGAGGAATATTTTTAGAAGGAGAAAATGATGTGTGAGTCTTGATGCAAAAGGAGATGAGTGAGGTATGAGAGGCAACTCACACCATGCCTTCAGGTATGCCTGTGAGGATTCTGTTCCTGCCCTTGCTTCTCTCACTTTGGGATGTGTTTCATGTGATTTTCATGTAAGATAGTGTTTGGAGGACACAGGATTGGTTGCCTGCCCAATTCCATTCCTTTCCCATCTTTCCTGCTGGCAGAGCGAAGCCCAGGGCTCTCTCAAAGTAGCGTGTGAAATTTGACACCTTCCACTAAAATCTGGGACCCCAAAGGCCATTGCTTAGTGTAAGAATGATCTAGAAAGAAACCCACCCATCAAGGGCTGCAAGGAAAATGACCTGTCTCAAACCTCTGTGGTGAGTAGAGAAGAAAAAACATCTCCGAGACTTTGTAATCCCAAATCTGACTCGTGCATGTTCACAAACTGAATTAAAACTACCTGCTTGATTTGAAGAAGCTCAAGGAGAGAACGCAGTTCAAATAGTCCTGGGTTGGTGATTCCCCAGACACCTGACAGCAAGCAACACTTTCCCTACCCTCAGAGCATTTCCTCAGATAAAGGTCCAAATAATATGAATTCACAGTCTACAACAAGAAATCATGAATAAGAGTCAGCTGAAAAAAACAACAGAATGAGACTTGAAAACACGGTAGAGAAGGGGATTATTGGACACAAAGTATAAAGTAAGTTTAGTGTGGTTTTAAAAGGTAAAGGAGAGGGGCGCCTGGGTGGCTTAGTTGGTTAAGCGTCCGACTTCAGCTCAGGTCATGATCTCACCGTTCCTGAGTCCGAGCCCCATGATAGTCTCTGTGCGGACAGCTCCGACTCTGCTTCAGACTCTGTCTCCAGCTCTCTCTGCCCCTCCCCCACCTGGGCTCTGTCTGTCTGTCTGTCTCTCTCAAAAATAAACATAAAAAAAAGTAAAGGAGAGTTAAGTAATGAACAAGTATTTCTAAAAACGACTAAGCAGACTTGAAGAAAAATGAATAAAACCTCTCAAAATGAAAAATATAATCATTGAAATTGTAAATATATTGCAGAAACACTATACATCTGTTACAACAGCTAAACTTAAAAAAGACTGGCAATATTAAATGTTGACACAGTTGTGGAGCAATTGAGATGCTCCTATATTGCCAGCAGGAATGCAAAGTTGTATGGAAACTTTGGGAAATGTCTGGCTGTGTTTTAAAAGTTAAACAAACATTTACCCTACAATCCAGAAATCTTATTCCAAGGTACTTATTCATAATAAGTGAAACAAATGTCCACACATAGATCTATAAGAATACTTATAAGCAAGTGTTCATAACATTTTAATTCATAATATCCAAAAAATGGAAATAACTTAAATTCTATCAATTGGAAAAAATGGATCAATAAATCGTGGTATATCCATACAAAAGGGTACTATTCAGCAATAAAATAGAAAGAAATACTGGTGCATGTATGAATCTCAGAAGCAAGCTAAGTGAGTAAAAGAAGCCAACCACAAAAAGCTATCTGCTTATGATTCCACATAGATGGCATTCTAGAAAAGGCAAAACCTAAAGAAAAAGAAAAAGAAAAAGAATTAAAAAAGAAAATAAACCAGTGGTTTCTAGGACCTAGGAGAGGATAGAAGGAAATGAATATGAAAGATCTTGAGGAAACTTTTTGAGGGGATAGAAATGCTCTATGTACTGATTGTGGTGATGATTACACTATTGTACAATTTTGTCAAAACTGATCAAATCAAACTACTAAAAACGGTGAATTTTACTGGCTATAAAATATATTTCAATAAACCTGCCTTTAAAAAACAAGATAACATGGGGGCACCTGGGTGACTCAGTCATTTAACCAACTGACTCTTGATTTTGGCTTAGGTTATGATCTCACAGTTGTGAACTCAAGTCCTGCATTGGACTTGGCACTGGGCATGGAGCCTGCTTGAGATTCCCCCTCTCTGCCTCTCTCTCTCTCTCTGTCTCTCTGTCTCTGTCTCTCTCTCTCTCTCTGTATCTCTCTCTCTCTCTGTCTCTCTCTCTCACACACACACACACACACAGATAGCATGTGGAAATTTTTCTTTTTTAAAAACACACTACAGAGGTAGAGCATTGTAGTCACAGCTGAAGAAAGAATTAATTAACTGGAAGTTACAGCTGAATAAATTATCTAAAAGTCAGCACTTGACAAAACAGATGGTAAGTACGAAAGAAAAAAATAAGAAATATAGAGACAAGAGTAGCCTTACATGCATCTAATAAGAGCCAGGAAAAGAGACATAACCTAAAAAATTCACTGGCTTGAGTCTTTCTCTGCATGACCCTTCTAACCATAAAGAAAATATATCTCAAAATAAGACATAATTTCCCAAATCAATATAACTAGAAAGTATCTAAGAAAAAGTTTCACCAAGAACAACACATATATGCTGAAACTTCAAAATTCAGTAAAGAATATGGAAAAGTAATTACATGCAGGGATATTGCATTTCATTTCCTTGACTCATATAACTTAATATTATAAAATATACATTCTACCCTAAGTAATGTATAAATCCTATGCAATCAAAATTCTGTTTGGATTTTTTAAAGAACTCAAGAAATTTACTTTAAAACACTCATATAAAAATAAATGTTTGTGAATAGGTAAATCACCTTTTAATAGTACAGTTAAGGGACACCTGGGTGGCTCGGTTGGTGTCCAACTCTTGATTTCATCTCAGGTCATGATCTCACGGTTCATGAGTTTTGAGTCCCACGTCAGGGTCTGTGCTGATGGCATGGATCCTACTTGGGATTCTGTCCCCTCTTTCTGCTCCCCCCCCACGTGTGTGTGTGTCTCTCTCTCAAAATAAATAAACCAACCTTAATTTTGGTAGTAGAGAAAAAAATAGTTAAGTAGACCAATAGAAGAGAATGAAGAGCTCAGTTCAAACCTACAGATTTGGGCTAACCTTATGTACACATATACAGGCATTCACACACACATATAAATGCAAATGTACACACACACGTGTGTGCCGTGAAATTGAATATGTGACAGTGTCACCATGAATCAGTTGAAAAAGAATGGGTCATTAAATCTTATTTTACACCTACTACTATAGGACTCTGACATATCAAAGACCTAAATATGAAATGTAATATGAACATAAAATTTATCAAAGAAAATGCACAATAACATTCTTGTGATTTGGGGGGCAAGGAAGGCCCTTGTAAACAAATTTTCAAAAGTATAAATCATAAGGCAACCATGTTGATGAAATCAACAACTTTGCAATGTCTAAAATCAACAAGGGACTAGAATATACAAGGAATGTCTGTAAATCAGTAGGAAAGAAAAGAATAGAAACCCAATAGGAAAATGAGGAAAAATATAAACAAGCATTTTATTTAATTTTTATTTTAAGTAGGGTCCGAGCTCAGTGAAGGGCTCGAACTCACAACCTTGAGATCAAGTCGCACGCTCTATTGATGGAGCCACAGGATGCCCCCTAAACAAGCATTTTATTAAAAAGAAACCCCAAAACCAAAAAGCATATGAAAAGATGCTCAAACTCATTAGGATAAGAAATGCAAATTAAAATAACAGTGAAATATCCATTTTTGTGTACTAGCTTAGCGAAATTAGGAAGAGGGCCCATGCCACATGTTGAAGATGAGAACACACGGGGCACCTGGGTGGCTTAGTCGGTTAAGCGTCCGACTTTCGCTTAGGTCATGATCTCGCGGTTCGTGGGTTCGAGCCCCGCGTCGGGCTCTGTGCTGACTGCCAGCTCAGAGCCTGGAGCCTGTTTCAGAGTCTGTGTCTCCCTCTCTCTCTGACCCTCCCCTGCTCACGCTCTCTCTCTCTCTCCTAGAAATAAAAAAAAAAGAAGAAGAAGATGAGGACACAGACACACCATAGACCACTGGCAAGAGGCACCATGCAGATGACTTCATCAAATTAGGAATATGCAGGGCCCCTGGGTGGTTCAGTCGGTTGGGCATCCAATTTCGGCTCAGGTCATGATCTCATGGCTCATGAGTTCGAGCCCCACATCAGGCTCTGCGCTAACACGTGCACAGCCTGCTTGGAATTCTCTCTTTCTCCCTGTCTCTCTGCCCCTCCCACACTTGCACTCTTTCTCTCTCTCAAAATAAATAAATAAACTGGGGCACCTGAGTGGTTCAGTCAGCTGAGTGGTTGACTTTGGTTCAAGTCATGATCTCACAGTTCATGAGTTCAAGCCCCACATGGGGCTCTGTGCTGACCATTCAGAGCCTGGAGCCTGCTTCAGATTCTGTGTCTCCCTTGCTCTCTGCCCATCTTCTTCTCTCTCTCTCTCTCTCTCTCTCTCTCAGAAATAAATAAACGTTAAAAAATAAGTATATAAACTTAAAAAACTTTAGGAGCCCATGATTCCACCACAGCTATAGATTCCAAATATGCTCTTCCACAGGCCTGTAAAGGGATATTAGAGATGTTTGTTGTAGCTCTATTTGTGTGGCAAAGAGGTTTACTGGGCATCCGTTACTGAGAAACTGAAAAAGCAAAATATGATAGATTTACCATGAAGCAGTTAGAAACTACGGATTATGAATTCATATATCATTTAATATAAACAGAAAGAAAACCTAATGACCTATATAATACAACATATCTGTGTAGACTAAAAGTATATTCCCACCAAACAATAACATCTATCCTCCAAAATACATACAAAGGAAAACATGTAGATTAAAAATTCTGGAGTTCTTGCCTCTGGAGTATGGAGCACGCAGTGGGAGTGTCAGAAATGGGGAATAAATAAATAATGCAAGAGAGGTGCTTTGCATGAATCAATTATGATAATTCACCATCCACCATGAACTAAGAAGCATAATTAACTTGACCCTCTGCTCTTGAGGCCTTAAAAAAAAAAAACCAAAATAATGAAAAGAATTCTCTTTCTCCAAGAAAATAAATAGGGATTGGAAAGGAAGAAACAAAGTTATCATTGTTTGCAGAATATACTATTAGGTATGTAGAATCCCCAAAGCGTCTACAGATAATTAGAATTAATATGATAGTTTAAGTTTACCAGATTTGAAATCAAAATATAAAAATATTTTCCATTTCTATATACCAGCAAAAAAAACCTGTTCAAAATGTAATTGGCAAAAGATGCAATACATAATTTACAGCATATGTCAACATATAGATAGTATCTAAGAATAAATGTAATTAAAATTGTGCAAGACAGTGATTTACATAGTATTGCCCTATATGCACAATTACCTTGGCCCCCTGAATCTTGTCCTCAGAGCAAGTGTCTCCAGCTCCTTCTATGGGACACGTCCAGACCCCTCTTTACCTTACCCTTGAAGACCCATCTTGTTGCTACTTCTCTTAAAGTGTATTGACCAGGGATAACCCAGTTCAGGCCTGGAAAGTGAGCCAAGACAGTTAAGGAGGTAATTCTCCGGACACAGCACTCAGTAAAAGGCGCTGTCAAGGATTTGGCCCTTGCCACAACCCTTTCTGGACCCCAACTTAAATTTCCCTTTTCAGGATGCTGACAACACGATTCAAAGGTACTGTGCTTTGATCTTGCATTCTGAGCAAGCCCCCCTCAACCAGCCACCCATAGCTGGCCCTCCGATCCAGACTTCACTCTTTCTCGACCAAAATCGAACTCCCTGGCACTAGCTGCTCAGGTCTGGTCTGGCCTCCAGAATTCTTCCCGTATAGCTTGTATTAAAGAGCTCAACCTCAAGCGTTAGCATCTCCTTAATAAAAAGAAAAGGATTAAGATGGTAAATTTTGTGTTATGTGTTTTATATCACAGTGAACAAAGGAAAGAAGGGAGGGAGGGAGGAAGGAAGGGAGGGAGGGAGGAATGAAGGATGATGGATGGATGGATGGATGCCGGCTAAGGGTAGCATCTGTAGCACCGCGGGAGAAGGGTGTTCCCCACCCTAGCTTACCCTCTTTCTCTTTCTATCCTGACTTCACAGGACATCACAAAAGGCCTCCCATGCACATCTGCCCAGCCCAGTACATACATATAGGTTCACATGACACTCCCCTCCCTGAAAGTGGCTGTCCCTCTGACCTCGCGGTGTACTGCCCAACTTCTCAGGCCCTGGAAGCAGACTGGAGGCCTGTGCAAAGAATATTTCTGGGCCCTGAGGCTCAGAACATGGTCCAAATGAGGGCACAGGCATGGGCAGGCAGGGGCTCAGCTGTCCAGGTGTAAGGGGTCCTGCACAGAATGACCCAGGGCAAAGGGGTGACCACAATGAGAATGGTTCCCCGGAGGAGTGAATCTTCAAGGATGGACAGAAACTAGCTCATTGCAGGCAGGAGAGAATGCCAGGCGCAAAGCCATGATGGTAAGAGAGAGTGAAGAATCCTAGGCACTAACAATGACCCTGTGCAGAGCACAGAGGGCAGGTGGTGGGGGTGGGGGTGGGGTGGGGGTGAGGGGTAGAGAGAGGAATAAATGGCCAAGAGAGCAAAGGCCAGATCAGGCCTGAGAGGCCGCCCTTGGATTCTGTCCGGAAAGCCGTGCGGAAGCAGGACTAATTTATGCTAAGGGGCGACGTGATGGCATTTGTATTTTAAAGAGGCAGCACCCTGCCATCGAGGAAAATAATGGAATAGAAAATGAACATGAACAAAAAGATAATGGCTAGAAAAATACAGCCTGCTGAAAGCAGATGTTGTAGGGGGCAGCCGGAGAAAACGGGGGTCACCGGGGCGGGGGGGAGGCAGCCCGTGGGAGCGCGCCCCACGGGGAGGACTTCCGCCCTGCGCTGAATGCAAGTTCTCGCTCAGCAGAAAACTAGCCACATTATCTGACCTCCCTGAGCCTCGGTTTCCCTCATCTCTAAAATAGCAGACCAATTTCTGGAGAGAGCCGAAATGAGAATTTAACAGAATAGAAATTGCAAAGGAAGACGTCACTCATTGAAGGTGGTCGGGATCAGGAAACTCTCCCCCAGTAAACTCTTGGCGAGCTTCCACGCAGCGCAAGGGGGGACAGCAGGAAAGGCTGGGGGGAAAACAGCAGTGATCTCCCAATTTTGTCAAGGTCCTTGGCAAAGGGAGCCCGAGAAGGAAATAGAAAGACAAGTTGGAGCTTTATGAAAACGTAGAGACCCGGACAAGCCTTGGGGAGGCGCTGTGCACTCCTCTGACAAGTACTCTGGAACCTGCGAGTAACAACAGGAATAGCATTGATTTATTAAGAGCATCATTTTTTAATTAAGATTATATTTTAATTCCAGCTAGTTAACATACAGTGTGATGTTAGTTTCAGGTGTACAATATAGTGATTCAACAACTCTATGCATCACCCTGTGCTCATCACAACAGGTGCCTCCTTAATCCCCATCACCTTTTTCACCATCCCCCTCACCCCCCTTCTGGTGACCAACAGTTTGTTCTCTAGAGTGAAGAGTCTATTTCTTGGTTCGTCTCTCTCTTTTTTTTTTCCTTTGCTCATTTCTTTTGTTTCTTAAATTCCAATATGAGGGAGATCATCTGGTATTTGTCTTTCTCTGGCTGACTTATTTCACTTAGCATTTAACTCTCTAGCTCCATCCATGTCATTTCAGAGACTAAGATGTCATTGTTTTTGATGGCTAAGGAATACCCACTGTGTGTGTGTGTGTGTGTGTGTGTGTGTGTGTGTGTGTGTATCCATTCATCCATCAATGGACACTTGGACTGCTTCCATAATCTGGCTATTGTAAATAATGCTGTAATAAACATAGGGGTGCATGTATTCCTTTGAGTTAATGTTTGTGTATTTTGGGGGTAAATATTCAGTGGTGCAATTACTGGATTGTGGGATGATTCTATTTTTAACTTTTTGAAGAATCTTTATACTGTTTTCCAGAGCGGCTGCACCAGTTTGCATTCCCACCAGCAGTGCAGGAAGGCTCCCCTTTCCTCCACATCCTCACCAACACTTGTTTCTTGTGTTGCTGATTGTAGCCATTCTGATAGGTATGAGGTAACATCTCGTTGTGTTTCGATTTTCACTTCCCTGATGATGAGTGATGTTGAGCATCTTTTCATGTGTCTGTTGGCCATCTGAATACCTTCTTTGGAGAAATGTCTATTTGTATGTTCTATTTTAATTGAGTTATTTTGGGTGTTGCATTTTATCAGTTCTTGTGGGGTTTTTTTCATTCAAAAATTATTTTTTAATGTTTATTTATTTTTGAGAGAGAGAGAGGGCGAACGTACAAGCAGGGGAGGAGCACAGAGAGAGGGAGACACAGAATCCAAAGCAGGCTCCAGGCTCTGAGCTGTCAGCACAGAGCCCGATGCGGGGCTCGAACCCACAGACCAAGAGAGCATGACCCGAGCCAAAGTTGGATGCTTAACCGACTGAACCACCCAGGTGCCCCTGGTTTTATCTTTTCTAAGAGCATGGTTTTGTGAGTCTTGGAAGAACCATCTCGGGGGCTGACAGCGACCCCCAACTCACCCGCTCCCATCAAGAAACATACTTCCCGGGCACTGAAATAGACCACATTCTTTGGAGTTTCCCCTAACAAGTTGCTTGAGGAGCTGTTCCCACAAAAGTGACCAGAGCTAGAGCCGCGGTTTACTGGTGCACCAAGGAGCCAAAGCCTTGACCAGGACACATAAAACAAGACAGCTTCAAGGAAGGTACTGGTAAGAACTGGCAGCAATGATACAGGCAGAGGTTAGAGAAAACAGAAATCCACAAGCTGCATAAGCTACTTATCAATTGTTCTTTTAAGCCTCCATATACAGAATGGCTTCATCAGGAAACAACGTTAGACAATAGATAGTAAAAGGCCATTAGATCAAAATCAATTAATCATCAGTCTGCAGCCATTTATTTTGGGCTAGGTTAAAGCTTACCCTTAATGTATGGCAACAGGACTTCCCTGCCATATGGTAATTAGGATCTCAAGGGACATGGAAAACCAGCTCACACAGATGTTCCCTCCTTGCCGATTATACCATATGTGCCAAACACACATTCTCTTTTTTTACCCCACTGTGTTATACCTAAGGCAAAATTAACTTAAAAGTAGTACCCTCCCTCCACCGCTACCCAATTTACCAATAAATCCTGTTCTCTGTTGGGTTGAATGCCTTGTGATTCACCATGGCAGAAATTACACAACTAGCACGCCTACCTCTGCTCATCCTGCCTAAGCTCCCTGCAGACAGGACTAGCCGATGAGAGCTTAAGGATCCGTCTCGACTCAGCACTCCAAAAGAAGCAAAGCATTCTAAATTTTTTTAAAAAATCCTTTTGATGTTTATTTGTTTTTGAAAAAGAGAGATACAGAGCATGAGCAGAGGAGGCGAAGGGCAGAGAGAGAAGGAGACACAGAATCTGAAGCAGACTTCAAGGTCTGAGCTGTCAGCACAGAGCCCAACATGGGGCTCAAACTCATGAAGCCATGAGATCATGACCTGAGCCGAAGTCGATGCTGAACCGACTGAGTCTCCCAGGCACCCCGAAAAGCAAAGCATTCTAAACATGTTCCTTCTTCCCAACAGCAAATATGTCATCCTCCTTCCAATGAGAAAACATCTGTTTTGTGCTCAAGGTCCTAAGAACTGAGGATACTTATCCAGCAGACTTAGCCTTCCTGTTTCGGAAAGAATTGGCAAAGCAGGTGGTAGAAGAGGGCTTTCTAGGGGGGGAACAAAGGAAGGATTCCCCGAAGTCCATTCAACTGAAGATAGCCTCGTATACGGGTTAAGCACATGGCTCTGAGTTCAAATCCTACCTCTGTCATACTGTGTGTCCTTGGGTATGCTACTTAACATCTCTGTACCTTGGTTTCCTCACCTACAAAGTGAAAACAACAATACCTGCCTCATAGCATTGTTGTGAGAATTAAGTTCCCAGCGCACACTGTTATGTGCAACACATGTACCTTTTGTGTTGCTACAACTCCTCTTAGCAGACAGTGTGTAAATAGCATGAGATTCAAATGAAGGCATTGGTTACCTCGCGGGGAGTCCAGAGGTAGGGACTTCTGGACACAGCTGGACACATCACAGCTGCTTTCATCTTCTGGAGTCCCGAGGAGGTCAACAATTGTTTCCCCACCATGATGAGCCAACCCTGCGTTTCCAGATGTCACGTGGCCGCTAGCAAAAAAAAGGGGGGGGCATTGCCAGCAAAGGAGACAGAAGGAGACAGCTGGCCGGGTGGAATCGGTAGAGTATGGCTCGGGCTGGATTCAGTGAGGAAAGGAAGGATGTATTTGCGTGTGTGCATGCTCACACACACGGACTCCATATGCTTACGGTTGGTTCATGGGCCGCACCTGCATGCCTTCCAGACACCATGGGGCACAGCGGCAGAGAAGTTCCATCCACATGACCACCCACCCATCCAGTGCTGGGGACATTCTGAATTGTCTTGTCTCCATCTAGTCCTGTCTAGTGTATGTCAAAGCCCGCAGCTGGATTTAACCAGGTTACTCAGCTCCTGAGTAATTAGTGCTCTGGGGAATCTGTGGGCTGTGACTCATCACATGCTGGGACCTTTTCACTGGAAGCAGAATTTCACATAGGTGCTGCAGCATATAAAAATAAAGTTGCCTAATGAGAAAGAATGAAATCTGGCCATGTGTGGCAACATGGATGGACCTTGAGGGTGTTATGCTGAGCGAAATAAGTCAGGCAGAGAAGGACAAATACCATATGTTTGCACGTATAGGAGGATTAGGAGGAACTTAACGGAGGGCCATGGGGGAGAGGGAGAGAGGCAAACCATGAGAGACTCTTGAATGCTGAGAACAAACTGAGGACTGATGGGTGTGGGGGGGGGGGGGAGATGGGCATGGAGGAGGGCACTTGTGGGGATGAGCACTGGGTGTTATATGGAAACCAACTTGACAATAAACTATTTTAAATAAATAAATAAATAAATAAATAAAATAAAGTTGCCTAAAACCACGTACACACACTGTGACAATAATACAAGTAGGCAGCCTTCTTGTGTGGCTTCTAAAGTGGTTTAGAGGCAAAGGGGTCCGGAAATCTTTTCAGCAACAGTGGTTTGGAGGAAACGACACTTATTTGGATGCATCTAAAATGCCACAGGTGTAGGAATGAGATTTACGTTCTAAGTATATCTTCTGGCTCCCACGCTTCTGTGACCTTAGATAAGTTACTTAAAATCCCTGAAAGCCCATTCAGTTTCACTGTCTTTAAAACAGGTACGTAATACCTGCTTCAGAGACTTATTGGAGAGATAAGTCAGGTAAATCATGGACATAAACTGCCTGGCCTAATGGCTGGCACTGAGAAAATATTTATGTGGTGCATTGAATGGGCTCCCAAAAGATACATCCACGCTGAACCCGTAAATGTGACCTTATTTGGAAGAAGCGTCTTTATAGATGTGATTAAGACTCTCAAAATGGAGGGGTTGGGGGGCTGGGGGGGGGCACACCTGGGTGGCTCAGTCAGTTAAGTGTCCAACCCTTGATTTCGGCTCAGGTCATGATCTCACCGCTCGTGGGTTCGAGCCCCACGTCAGGCTTTGAGCTGACAGTAAGGAGCCTGTTTGGGATTCTCTGTCTCCCTCTCTCTCTGCCCCTCCCCTGCTCACATGCTGTCTCTCTAAATAAATAAATAAATAAATAAATAAATAAATAAACATTTAAAAAAAAAAAGACTCTCAAGATGGGATCCTTCCGGATTATCCAAGTGGACCGTAAATCCAATGACAAGTGTCCTTATAAGAGAAGGATGGAGGGAGATTTGGAGGCCATGTGAACATGGAGGCAGAGACAGGTGAAGCACATACGGGAATGCCATCAGCTTTTCCAAAGGAAGCAAAAGCAAGAGACACTTCTCCCCTAGAGCATTGGGAGGGATAACACCTTGGTCTTTGCTTCCCAAACTGTGAGAGAGAAAAATTCCTGTTGTTCTAAGCCACTAACTTGGTGGTAATTTGTAACAGCATTCCCAGGGTATGAACACTGCCTGGTTTGTGTGAATTCCCCGTTCCCGTGTAAGCGCCAAGAGAGGAGGGACAGTGTCTTGATTCTTCCCGTTATATATCCAGTAACACGTGCATCCATCCATTATGTTTTGGTTTTGTTCTGACTTTCCTTTGGGTGGTTTCTTTTCCTAAAATCACTCACAGAATTTTGTACAATGAAATCTAACCCGAAAGAGTTGGCTTGTCAGTTTATTTAGACTATTTTATTTAGGGTATAAAAATAGTACTCGAAATCACCCCTAATATGATAAGTTAGGTCCCCAACAGCCTGCCTCTCCAATTGTGATTTCCTGTTTTTTTTTAGTTGTACGACCAAAGCTATAACAGATTTCATGAATGAGTTGATACGACACCGCCTCGGTGAGAACGGGCTTACAGATAGAAACCACAGAAGACTGTTTCTCGATCACACTCCTTGTCCAGCCTGGGTTGGGTCTTGAGAGGTTTCTCTCTGTGAGGCCCTCACTCTGGCGGAGTTACTTCTGCTACCCGCTGATGATTCTAACCCGTGCACCGGGATTAGGAACGAGCTCCCTAACATGTACCCCAATGTTCATAGCAGCACTCTCAACTATAGCCAAAACATGGAAAGAGCCTAAGTGTCCATCAACGGATGAATGGATCAAGAAGATGTGGTTTATTTATACGATGGAATACTATATGGCAATGAGAAAGAATGAAATCTGGCCATGTGTAGCAACATGGATGGATCTTGAGGGTGTTATGCTGAGTGAAATAAGTCAGGCAGAGAAGGACAAATACCATATGTTTGCACGTATAGGAGGATTAGGAGGAACTTAACGGAGGACCGCGGGGGAGTGAGGCAAACCACGAGAGACTCTTGAATGCTGAGAACAAACTGAGGACTGATGGAGGTTGGGGAGAGGGGAAGGGGGGTGATGGGCATGGAGGAGGGCACTTGTGGGGATGAGCACTGGGTGTTATATGGAAACCAACTTGACAATAAACTATTTGTAAAAAATAAATAAATAAATAAAAGGAATGAGCTCCCTATCACAGGATATTAGAACTATCTTCAGGGGGATATGAATTCGGCCATCTCTTTGCCTCCACATTTTAACAATTACGGAGAACCCTGATAGGAGCTGACAGTGAATGGAATGATCACAGGCCTGGGTATGAGCCATCGCGTTACTGCCATCCAAATGTTGGCCCAGACTCCTCGAGGAGGCAGCTATGGATACTAAGAAGCACTGTGTACAGCTGTCTTTTTTATCTTTCTTCTTCTAGACAACCACTCACCCCCACCACGAGATTCATACGAACTCAGGCCCCAAGAGCCTATTAACCTTAGATGCTCCACAGGGTCTGGTGTAAAGAGCCCCGGATCGATGCGGTCAAGCAAACAGTTTCTCAGAAGTCTATAACCAAAAGCAGACAGCTGGAAGCCAGCAGGAGACACCAAGACGCGTCTTTGTGAATGGCTGGTGGGGGCCTGCGTAGCTGTCATTTTTCTAACAGGCCTCGGAGTGGGAATGGATTTTTTACCTGCCACCAGAGCCACTAGTTAGCAAACACTGCTCTTCCAGGAAAACAAATACACAGCTGGGAGACTCATTTTTCTTCTGTTCCTAAATATTGTTAGCTCGGCTGAAAAAGATTTCAAATACGGAGGCGCTTTAGAATTCCCTCCCTCTCTCCCTCATCTTCCTCCCTTCCCCTCTGCTCCCGGCCCTTTGATGGGGATCCAGCACCAGCACACAGCAGTCACAACTGCTATTTCATCTTAAATTTCTGTAGCAGGAAATGTAGGTCACTGATCTTAGAAGTGGCCTAGTTTCCCAGCCCTAAATAGCAATCTTTCCCCAGGTTGAGGGGTAGGTTTTTTTTTTTTCTAGGCTTGCGGTTAATAAAAGTGTCACCTGCTTAGCCGGCCGAACAGACTGCATTCTGGCTTCTTCATCTAGGAGTTAGTAACTGGGTCCACAGGGCCTGCAGTCTGAGGAATGTCCAAGGCCATGGCTTTCCCTGCAAGAGACGAGGGCTGGCACAGGTGAAACGGCCTAACAGGGAGAGCCTGGCCACTTCTGCTCCACCAGGCTAAGCGGGCCGGAGCAGCCAGGATTTGTCAAATGCCCACCTGCATCCTTCATATTTCAGCCCTGTCCGGGGGCCGTTCTGGATGCCTGTCTTGCATTCTTTCCTTTCCTTCCTCCTTTCCTTCTGTGTCTCCCTCCTTCCTTCGTCCCTCCTTCCTCCCTCCTGCCTTTCTTTACCTTTAATCCAAGTTATTACAGATGCTTAGAAAACACAGACAAACAAAAAGAAGAACAAAAAGAAAAACAAAGATGATCCACAATACTATTCAAGAAAAACCCTCCTAACATTTCTCTGTGCATCTTTCCAGCTTTTTTTTCTGTTCATTTGTGCTGATAATAGACTTTAGACAAAATTGGGATCATAATATTCTGTGACGTGGTTCTCTGCCTTAACTTATGTTGTAAATATAAACCCTTCTCCTGGGACATGCACGTGAGTGTGTGTGTGTGTGTATGTGTTTACATCTACGACCTTGGGTGGTTTTTTCCTAAAATTACTCACAGAATTGTGTACAATGAAATCTAACCTGAAAGAGCAGGCTTTTCAGTTTATTTAAATTATTTTATTCAGGGTGTAAAAACAGTACTCAAAATCACCCCTAGGGGCGCCTGAGTGGCTTAGTCAGTTAAGCATACAACTTCGGCTCAGGTCATGATCTCACGGTTTGTGGGTTCAAGCCCTGTCTCAGGCTCTGTGCTGACAGCTCAGAGCCTGAAGCCTGCTTAAGATTCTGTATCTCCCTCTCTCTTTGACCCTCCCCTGGTCAAGCTCTCTCTGTCTCTCTCTCTCTCTCTCTCATAAATAAATAAAACATTAAAAAAAAATCACCCCTAATATGATAAATTAGGTCCCCAGCATCCTGCCTCTCCAAGCCTGATTTCTACACATAATCACTGTTACCTGTTTAATGGGCTAATAGACTCTAGCCAGATCTTCATCCCTGCATTCATACAGAACTAAAGATATATGTGTGTCCACATTTTTCAATGGGGACACACCATCTTTGTTTGGTTTGCAACTTGTCTTTTTCCCTGAACAATGTAGCATGGATGCCTCCATGTCAGCACGGATGTGAGGTTGAGCACATTCTTTTTAGTGAATGCATGGCGCTGGGTTGGGAATGTATAACAATGTGTTCAACCATTCCCTACTGGAGGGAATTTATGACTTTTTGTGGTTTCCCATCTTAAGTCATATTTGCAGATACTCACAAGCATAGGGTCTTGTAGGATAGGGTCCTGTTAGAAATGCTACGTCATGAACAGGAGACGTGTTACATATCAGAAGCCAGATAACCCTCCCCAAAGATGCTACCACTTTACTCCCATAGCAACACATATTAAAATTTCCATTCCAGGACACCTAGGTGGCTCAGTCGGTTGAGCATCAGACTCTTGATTTCGACTCAGGACACCATCTCACGGTTCGTGAGTTCAAGCCCTGCATCGGGCTCTGTGCTGACAGCATGGAGCCTGCTTGAGATTCTCTCTCTCTCTCTACTTCTCTTTCTCTCCCTCTGCCCCTCTCCCCTACTCATGTTCTTTCTCTCTCTCTCTCTCTAAACAAATATAATAATAATAATAAAATAAAATAAAACCTGGGTGGCTTAGTTGGTTGAACACATGACTCTTGATTCTGGCTAAGAGAAACAGCAGCTGTCTGCAGTGGTCTGGCCTGGCCAGCGTGAGGCAATGGATGCTAATGCACACCCTCGACTCTCGCTAATAGGCCCTGGGAGAGCAGAAGGATGGGGAAGGTGCACCCTAGACTCGCCTGCCTGATGATGTTGACCTCTGACCACAAGTTAACTAGGGAGGAGACAAAATACTCAGGCTGATCATTTCAATTGCAAGATTTGTCTGCAGAAACGCAAAGAACCCTATTCAGAATCCTCTAGGGAGTTCAGAATCCCTTGCTGCTAAAAACCAGCAGAGGGAAGAAGATTCCAAAATGCTTAGACCTGCTCTCCCGCCCTCACCTTGAGCTGAACCCAGTGATTTTCACCAGGAAATACAGGACCCTTTGCCTCCCATTGCTTGGTAGGAGACCGATGGTAGGCTCAACGAGCCTTTCTTTCTAGGAAATTCAGGCCAGACATTCTTGTCAAGAGATTTAACATCTAAGCATTGCCCCTTATGAAGCGAGACAAATTTCTTAATCCTACTAAAATTCTAAGCATTTGGTTTTTCCGCCTAAAGAGAGAATAACAACATGGTGGCAGTGACCCTTTTTCTCCTTGCTTCGGCCTCAGTTTCGCTCACTTTGCTAAAAGAAGAGCCTGGCTCTCCATACTTTATGCTTATTCCACCCACAGCATTCGGAAGTTCCTCATTTCACCGCGAATGCATCTGTCTGCTCCTTCTCCTGGTTCGACACCAGGGGTGTTGTCTTATTACTGCTGCAGAAGCATTACACGCTCTCAGCTTGGCCTCCAAAGGCCTTGGGACCCAGCACGCGCCATGCTTTGTGCAGGACTAGTGTTCATTTTCAGAGGAGAAATGGAAGGTGTGGGCTCTGGGGAGTGGATAGTGTTTCTCAAGCTTGAGCAACATATGTACCCCCGTTAGCACTCATTTTTTTTTTAACTCCCAAAGTTGACCTAAATTATTTTTATTATTGTGTTACTTGCAACAGAAAACCTGATTCAAACTGGCTTGAACAAGAGACAGAACTAATCTCGTTCAAACAAATGAGGACCCCCTGGGGTATAATGACTTCCAGAATTGTGTAGTAAGTCTCTGGCTCTGCGTGTGCATTTGTATGTACGCGTACCCACACGCACATGTGTGTGTGTGTGTGTGTGTGTGTGTGTGTGTGACTCAGCACTGTGCCTCTCCTTCAGGCTTGTCCTGATCCTGTCACAGGGACTGGCTGCTGGGAACGCTTAGGGGTTATGTGTTATTTTGTTCACAGGAAGGAGACAGACAGGGTCGCCTAGCTTTAAACCACTGGGGCCTGGGGAGTGTCCTGAGTTGTTCTTCTTAGGCCAGGACTTATGTAACCAGTCACTACGGCAAGGGGGTGGGGGGTAGGGCTACCCTTCTTGGTTTAGACACTGAAACTAATCAGCGCCCCCCCCACCCCCGAGCTGGTGTGCCAGCCCCACCTAATCAACCTAGCTGCCACACAGGGTAGAAGGGAAGAATATGCATGGCAGGGAATCTGCCACACATGCACACAATCGTGATGTGTTGGTGTTTGGTGAGTTTGCCCTTAGATAATTTCTCTACCCTTCCCCTGCTCTGCTCTGCGATGATGGCGGGGATTGTGTGCTTGGGGGGGGGGGGGTTGATGCATTTCCCAGTCTTCTACGTCACTTGGCTTGTGTTGCTTTCAGCCCATGAGAAACACTACTGAAGGAATGGAGGCAGGGAAAAGAGAAACCATAGTATCTCTTCCAGTTGTCTATCGACCTTGGGCACCTTCTCTGGAAACAACAGCTGCATCTCCCGCAAAACTCCAGCTGTCCCAGAGGGGCCGTTTGTTGTCTCAGCTTCTATCTGATGGCCCCAGTCTGGGCTCTTGAAACCAACATATTTTGATCCTCCAGCCTCAGGGTGAGGGAGCTTCCTGCCGTTGCCAGCGTCCAAGTTTATATGCATCCATTTGGGTCTCTTCACGACTCCACCTCCCCACCCCCACCAAGTACCACTTCCCTGTGTTACATTGCCTTTGTTTCAAATCTTTGGAGTGGTTTCTATGTTCCTAGTGGGCCCCTGCTACAACCCTAAAGATGTACAAACATAAAACGTGGTCTAAACTCTATAAGCATAGGACTCTCATATAACAATAAAAAGAATAAAATTCAAAATAACATTAAGTCAATGTGATAGGCCATGGGGACGATATTACTTTACTGAACTAAATCCCCTCTTGAAATGTGAATATAAACCTATCCGCTAGGGTGCACACTCTTTTCAGTTTGGTAGGCTTATGCTCCCACATGTTACACAGCATGATCCTGTTCTTCCACTGATTTTCTCTATTTGAATTTCTGTGAAATTTTCATTCATAGAATATGAACGTGGATTGCTGCCTTTCACATCTAAAAACCAATGTAATGATCAGCCCTGAAATCTCACAGCCAAACTCTATTAGAAGATCATCATCCAGATTTTCATACATATATATAATGTTTTAATTATTAAAATAAAAGCACAACATCTTAAAATATATGGGGAAAGAAAAGACTAGCGTGGCTTTCACATAGATGTTAGTCAATGAAGAAGAGCCCTGGGCTACATTTCACAGCCCTGGAATAACATTATTGTGCTCAGACTATGCACTAGGAATGCCTTTGTTAATCCTAGTGAAAATCCTTCCTGGAAAGTATTATAATTTTTATTTTACAGATGAGGAAATTAAGAGACTTGCCTAAAGTGTCACATCTGGAATAAGCCAGAGCTTCCTACATTCTAACACCCATGCCTCTCCATTAACTTAACTTGGTGGACACATGTATTCCAAAGTACATTCATTCATTCCATAAATACTGGTTGGATGTTTACTATATGTCAGTCATTGGTCTAAGCATTGGGGGATAGTAGTGAACAATGCAGACAAAAACCTGCTAGAAGAATCAGAAAATAAACCATACTGATTAGTAAAATATATGATCTGTGGATAGGGTCCAGAAAGCAGGGGAGGGGTATAGGAAATGCTATTGAGGTGGTGAGGTGGAGGCGGACAGGTGTGAAATTTTAGACAGGATGGCCAGGGGAGACTTTTGAGCAAAGATGTGAAGGAACAATTCCTACAGATATCTGAGAGTAGAGTACTTCAGGCAGAAGAAATAGCCAGCACAGGGGAAAACATACCTGGAGCCCAGTGTGGCTGGAAAAGTGGAAACCACAGAGTATCTGAGGTATAGCAGAAAGTCAGCCATATTGGACATTGGAGGTCATTGAAAGGACGCTGGCTTTTACTCTGAGCGAGGCACAAAGCCACTGGAAGTTTCTGAGTAGGATTGCTCTGGCTGTTAAGTGTGGACAAGAGACTCTGGGGCCCAGGATGGAAGCTGGGAGAGGAGTTAGAAATAAAAGTGAGAGCCAGCAGTACTGGGACCAGGTTGTAGGTCGTAAGAAGTAATTGAATTCGGGTTATATTCAGGACTTGAAGTATGACCGGGCCTGACTTAACTCTTTAGTTTTACTGGCCAATCAGTTTCTAAGAACCAAATTCTATCAGTCAAGGGAGCCGTACAAAGACCTCAGCACCGGGGTGCCTGGGTGGCTCAGTCGGTTAAGCATCCAGCTTGGCTCAGGTCATGATCTCATGTTTGTGAATTTGAACCACGTGGGGCTCTGTGCTGAGAGCTCGGAGCCTGGAACCTGCTTCCAATCCTGTCTCCCTCTCCCTCTGCCCCTCTCTTGATCGTTCTCGTTCTCTCTCACTCTCTCTCAAATAAATAAACATTTTTTAAAAATTAAAAAAAAGAGAGCTCAAAGCAGTATTACCCAGTAGAATTTTCTGTGATGATGGAAGTGCTCTGCATTCTCCAGTATAGTGGCTACTGGCCCCATTTGGCTCCTGAGCACATGAGAAGACATGGCTCGTGTGATTGAGGGACTGGATTTTTTTTTTTTATTTAACTTTAATTAATTTAAATTTTACAAAACTGCATGGGACAGCGCAGCTCTAGAGAACCAGCCTGATAAATTGCATGCAGGCGGCTCTTGCCCCTTGTTGGGATTTACAGAGAAGACAATCGCCTGTGCTTTCATTGTGTGCGCTCAGATCTCAGCTCCTCAGGCTCGAGTCAGAGTGCCTTTGAGAAATGGCCATGGTGTGAATAAAGTGCTAATTTTATCTCTGAAATGGCCCATTAATAAATAACAAAGTGTTTATAAATATGCAAAAACACATAATTAGTCAACTCCACAAAGTCCCTGTGATGGGAACGTTCAAGCCCATCCCAGGGTGGAGGGTGGGGAATCCAAATAAATTTAGTTTCTCTTTAAACCCTACAAGCAATGAATACTGAATAATTTACTTCTGAGAGTTGTAACACAAAAGCAAGTCATTTATTGGTTCCTCTGAGCATGAGCAGCACATTCTAACTTAATTCATATATGTGGAAACCCATTATAAGAAGTAAATGAGTTACCAGTGAGAGCAATGGCAGATGGTAGCTGTTTTGCACTACTTCATGGACCCTGAATTACTCTAATCATCATTTTATTTAAGCCCAGAAGGCCATAAGAAATAAGTTACTGACTCCACTGAAATATGTCTCCCTTAAACGTATAAACTAGAACCTAAAATAGGTTCATTATTCAAACAATTTCTTGCAGTGACAGGCATAGCCCACGGGCCAAAGGCAGCCCAAGAAATTCTGCAGTACTTTCTAGGACCTGGGGAGACCCTTTCTGAAGATAACTTAGAAGGGTCCCTTTTGCCCAAATAGGATGCTCAGGCTTTTCCAGAATCCTTGTTAGCATATCTGCTGGAAATAATACTGTGCTGCTCGCTGCTGCTGCAACCAGAAATCTGAGCATCATGTGTTGGGTTTTTGTTTTTCCAGCCTTATTGAAATCTAATTGAAGTATATAAAAGTCCAAGGTGTACTAAATGTTGGTTCGATACGTTTATATGTTGTAAAATGATTAACTCCATAGCATTAGCTAACACCTCCATCAAGTCACATAATTACTATTTCTTTTTTTGTGGTGAGAACATTTAAGATTTACTCTCTTGACAACGTTCCAGTATATAATATAGTATTATTAGCTATAATCACCATGCTGTACATTAGATCCCCAAAATGTATTTATCTTACATTTGGAAGTTTGTACCCTTTGACAACCATCTCCCCATTTCCCCCCACCCCCACTCTCCCAGCCCCTGGTGCCACCATCCTCTCTGTTTCTAAGAGTGTGGCTTTTTTAGATTTCACATATAAGTGAGACCGTACAGCATTTCTCTTTTTCTGACTTAGTTCACTTAGCATAATGCTACTTCTGCAAATGACAGGATATCATCCTTCTTTAAGCCTGAGTAGTGTGTGTGTGTGTGTGTGTGTGTGTGTGTGTGTGTGTGTTTCACAACTTCTTTATCCATTCAGCCATTGTCAGGCACTTAGGTTGCTTCTGTATCTTGCTATTATGAATAATGCTGCAATAAACACAGTGCAGATATCACTTCAATATCCTGTTTTCATTTCCTTTGGGTATATGCCCCCAAGCAGGATTGCCGGATCATGTGGCAGTCTTATTCTGAATTTTTTGAGGAGCCTCCATACTTTCACTCACAGTGGCTGCACCAATTTAAACTCCCACCAAGAGTACATAAAGGGCCCCTTTTTTCTGCATCCTTGCCAACACTTGCCATCTCTGGTCTTCTTGATGACGGCTATTCTAACAGCTGTGAGGTGACATCTCATTGTGGTTTTGATTGGCATTTCCCTGATGATGAGTGATGCTGAGGATCTTTCCATGTACCTGTTGGCCATTTGTACATCTTCATTGGAAAAATGTCTATTCAGGTCCTCTGCCCAGCATTTTCAATTTGGAATGTTTGGGTTTTGTTCTTGTTGTTCTTGTTGTTATTTTTTTCCCATTCAGTAGGCTGCCCTTTCATTTCGTTGATGGCTTGTTTTGATGTGCAGAATGTTTTTAGTTTAATGTAGTCTGTCCTTGTTGATTTCTTTTGTTTTTTTTTTGTAATATTTTTATTTATTTCTAAGAGAGAGAGAGAGAGAGAGAGAGCGTGAGCAGGGGAGGGTCAGAGAGAGAGGGAGATACAGACTCTGAAACAGGCTCCAGGCTCTGAGCTGGCAGTCAGCACAGAGCCCGACGCGGGGCTCGAACCCACGAACCGCGAGATCATGACCTAAGCGAAAGTCGGATGCTTAACCGACTAAGCCACCCAGGCGCCCCATTACTTGCTGATTTCTGATCCTGTTGTTTGTGCTTGTGATGTTCTTTCCCTGTGTTTTCTTTCAAGATTTTTACGGTTTCCAGTCTTGTTTTCAAGGCTTTAATCCATTTTGGCTGAATTTTTGTGACTGGTGTAAAATAGGGGTCCAATTTAATCTTCCTTTTTCATAATTCTTTGAAATTCCCTCTCTTTTTTCCTACATTTAAAAAAACTTTCTCCCAACTTCATTAAGGTATAATTGACATACAGCATTGTATAAGTTTAAGGTGTACAATATGTTGATTTGATACATTCAGATATTGCAATATGACTGCCATTGTAGTGTTAGCTCAACACCACCAGCACATCACATAATTACCATTGCTTTTTCGTGGTGTGGACATTTAAGGTCTACTCTCTTAGCAACTTTCAAGTATAGATTAACTAGGGGTGCCTGGGTGGCTCAGTGGGTTAAGCACCCCACTTCAGCTCAGGTCATGATCTTGCGGTTTGAGCCCCAACCTGGGTTCTGTGCTGACAGCTCAGAGCTTGGAGCCTGCTTCAGATCCTGTGTCTCCCTCTCTTTCTGTCCCTCCTCTGCTCGTGCTCTGTGTCTGTCTTTCTCAAAAAATAAAATAAACACTTAAAATGTTTTCAAGTATCGATGAACTATATATATCTATTATCAATAAATTAATAATCAATATTATAACTATTAACTAAATTAAATGTAATCACCATGCTCTACATTAGATCCCCAAAGCTAGTTGATGTCACAACTGGATGTATGTACCCTTTGGCCAATATCTCCCCCTTGCCCCTCCCCCCAGCCCCTGCTACCTACCAGTGTTTTAGATTCCACATATAAGTGAGATCACACAGCATTTCTTTCTTTGTCTGATTTATCTCATTGAGCATAATTCTGGGCATTACATTTCACCTTTCTCCCTCCCTGATTCCAATCCAGTTGTGTGGCTCGATTTAAAAGATCCTCGTAATGAGCATCCCGACTCTCTGCTCTAGATTCTTGTTCCAATAACCCATTCTTCACACAGCAGTGTGAAATGTACCCGTGCCAGGAAAGGTCCCTGGATCATCGCAGATACTCAACAGGACTTGTGGAGTGCATTACTGAGGGCAGAGAGGCAGACAGAGTCAAATAATAGAGGTATTGGAAAAGAAGTTTGATCCTGATGCTGAGAGTCGTGGGAAGCAAATAGGAAGATACCTTAACCTGATGTGTGTATTGTCAATATCCACCAGCCCATGGCCACGAGGAGCACAACTGTGCTTAAACAAGCTGGATTGACTGACTTCTTGCAGTGAATTAGCACATACACCATGGGGACAGTTGGGGGCATCACAACTGAAGAGGGTTAGAAATGATAGGATCGGGCTTGTGTTAGGTGATTATGGAGAAGGTTCAAGGAAGTGCGGTTTGCTCTGGATTCGATGTTGTCAGGAAGTGGGGGGGGGGGAATCTGAGGCCAGATTTCTGAATAAATCTTGTCTTGGGGGCAGGAGGAACACAGGGAAGCTAAAAGTATGATTGGCAAACAAGTGGTAGTAACTCGTATCAGCCAGAATGGAAGGCTCATCAGTCAGTTCTGTGGTCTGGACATTGTTGACGTCGTCTCTGGTCAGACATGATTACAGAGTGGACTTGTTTTTGTCTTCATCTGTCTGCTGGGGTTCTGTGATGCATTTATGATGGACAAAAGAACACCACAGGCCAGCTGTGAGGGCCAGGCCAGCCCTTGCCTGCCACGGGGTGCTTTTCTCTCTCCCAGTATCAGACACAGAGGAGAAGCAGAGTGCCCAGTTACAGGGGCGATACAGTGGCCTATGTGAGAGATGGTGAGCTGGAGTGATGGCAGTGGAGTTGATAAGAAGTGACCGAATTCAGGATACAAGCGTGACCATGGCCACACTCAAGCCGTAGTGAGCTTTCCAGTTTCCCAGAAGAACATGGACCCCTCCAGCCACCACGCCCTGCCTGGAACTCTCTTTCTCAGCTGCCGTCTCCATCTCCGCCACCAGCCAAGCCCTGATCCCAGACATATTCCTGTTTATCCTGCTCCGAGCTTACTTCCACCAGGAAGCTTTCCCCAAACCTCCCATTGCAAGTCCGGGTTAGCTGCCCCTCCTTTGTGCTTCCATGAAATCTCATCTCATTATTATTATTTACTCATCTGAATCCCCTATTAGGCTGTAACCTGCAGCCAAGAAAGAGTGATGTCTTGATCACTATGTGTACCCAGGTCTCGTCACATAATAGATGCTTAATGAATCCATGTTAAATGAATCAATGGATATCAGCTGATATGTATAGCTTTTGCTAGACTAGTTTCCAGAAAGTTATTATCCATGTCCAACACCAAGTCATATCCCCATTCCAAAACTAAGCTGCCTTTTTTTTGCACATGCTTACCAAATAATATGATATTCCTGGCATCACTTTGTATATTCCTATTGAAAATTATATCTATAAACCACTGAAATAGTAGAAGCTACTATGGGTTGCTGTCATTAAGTGGTAGTAAGTGCCTTGATTCTGAGTGGTTTTAATTTGTTAGTAGGAGTGACAGATATTTACAAGCTTTATGATTTTATAAGTCAAAAATAGGGATGCCTGGGTGGCTCAGTCAGTTAAGCATCCGACCTTGGCTCAAGTTATGATCTGAAGGTTCATGAGTTCGAGCCCCGCATTGGCTCTCTGCTGTCAGCACAGAGGCTTCAGATCCTCTGTCCCCTTCTCTCTGCCCCTCCCCCTCTCTCTGCCCCCCCCCAAAAAAGAGAAAGAAAAAAAAGAGGGTTTTTTTGGTCATTCATTTATTCAGCAGCTGATTTTCAAGAGCCAGTGCCAGGCATGCTCTAGAAGCTGGAGCTACGGGAGTGGAAAAAAATAGACAAAAATCTGATGTGGTGGGGCTTGTGTTATAATGGATAGGAGACCATAAAGAAATAGAGAAAAAAAAAGATACAGAATGTTAAATAGCAATATAGCCTAACAAAGCCAAAGCAGGGGAGGGAGATCTAAAATGTCATAGGAGTGAGGGACCTTAAGCAGCCTCTCCAGGAAAGGCTTCGCTGAGAAGGTAGCTTGAAGGAAAGACCTGATGGATGTAGAGTGCCCAGTTCAGCTCCTGTGGGGGTCAGGGAGAGGGAGGTGGGGGGGGCGGGGGGTAGTTCTGCAGCTCAAGGGCTGGGGCCAATGCTAAGTCTCCAGGGCAGGAGAGCACCAGGGTTTGCTGCAAATCAAGGAGACCAGGGCGGGGAGCAAGGGAAAGGCCAGGAGTGGAGATGATATCAGAGGGGCCTTGGGAACAGAGATCAGGGCAGGCTATGGAGGTGATGTCAAAGATGATGACTTTCTCTCTGAGTCAGGGAAGAGTCTCCGGGGGACTTGGGTGACAGCTGACTATTTAAATTTTATAAAGCACTAAAACACTCTGTTGCTAAAATTAAGAATAGATATGGGACGCCTGGGTGGCTCAGTTAGTTGACTACCCAGCTCTTGATTTTGGCTCATGTCATGATCTCCGGGTGGTGGGATTGAGCTCCAGCCCCATTCAGCAAGGAGCCAGCTTGGGATTCTCTCTCTCTCTCTCTCTCTCTCTGCCCCTTCCTCCCTGCCCCCACCACTTGCAGGCACTCACTAACACTCTCTGTCTCAAATAAAAATTTTTTTTTAATTTATAAAAAAATAGATAAAAATTTGTGTCTTTTGATTTTTGATCATTTCCTTGCCATATATTTTAACATCTTTTTGTTAGTGTCATATGCTCATGATGAATGATGTAGAAAATACAAACATGGTAAGTAAGACAATTAAAAACTACTGCTTCATACCATCCAATGATAACCATTGTGACTTTTAGTGTATTTCCTTTTTTTCTTTATATATATATATATGTATTGTTTAAGGTTTTTACATAGAATACACACACGTCTATGTATGCATACATACGTTATGCGAGTCTTTTTTCCTTTTTTAATCACGACCATATTTGCAATGTCATTAAAAACATTTCAAATCCTTTCAAACATTTTCAGTGACTCCAAAGTATTTCACCACATGAATGAGCTGAAATTTCCTTATTGTGTGTGTTTCTCTTCTCTCTCTCCCATGCAGAAGCAGCAGCTCTACTTAGGACACAGATAAGTTTCCAAAAGAATGTTCCCACCTCTCTTGGTTTTCTAGTTCAAGACTACGTACAGATGACAGCTTCTATCATCTGAGGAGTCAGATTGAAACAGCTTGTGGGTGATACGTGGTGGTTTCTTCTGTGGGAATATCCTGAGGTTGACCAGTTGAGGATATTCGGTGGTTAAATTCACTCAGAGGTGACTGCTGTTGCTTGGAAAATACAAATCTGGCACCATTTCAATGCAAACAGTGGGCCTAGAAACCCATCCTTCTTCCCTCTATCCCTGCCCCCCTCCCTCCCTGGGCCACATCAGATTTCATCAATCAGGAAGGAAAACAAAAGTACTCACCCTCCTGCCTGGCGCAGGGGCCCCTGATGTGATGCCAGTGGCCTGCCCCAATCAGTTCCGGAAGCCTGATGGTTGACTCCTACTCTGACATCCTGTCTCGCTCGCAAGACTCAGGCAGCCTCACTTCACCTCCTCCCTCCCAGCCCAAAACCTCAAGGCAGGGACTTAATAGTGACCAGGTTGTCATTTATAGTGTGGCAATTAACACTGAGCTCCCCCAAAGGTTCTCAGATTCCAGCCCTTCCCAATCCAGTGCCTAGTGAGACTCGTGACCATCTCCCAGCCTAGAAAAGCCGAAGCAGAGAACAACAGGATCTCAATGTCTAGTCTTCTGGCCTGTGAGGCAGAAATAGACACAGCCTCCTTGTTACCTCACCCCGGTAATGAGACTGACCTGCACCCTGTCATTTCAGGGAGAACTCGGCACAGCTGTGATGGCTCCAGAGCATGCGTCTCGACCCTACGCACTCAGAGCTTGTTAGAAATGCAGAATCTTGGGGCACACTAATGAATCAACTAATAAGTCAGTTAATGAATCAGAACCTGCATTTTAATAAGATGCCCCAAGTGATTCTGATGTACAGTAAGATCTGAGGAGCATTGCTCTAAGTCAGTGGTCCTCAAACTTGAGTGAGCATCAGCTAATTACTCACTAATTTTATGGCTAATTACTCAGCCATAAAAAGGGATGAAATTTTGATATATGCTAAAATACAACATGGATGGGCCTTGAGAACATTAGGCTTGGTAACAAGACAGAAACAGGAGGAAAAATATTGCACGATTCTATTTATAGGAAGTACCTAGAATAGGCCAATTTATGGAGTCAGAAAGTAAAATAGAGGTCACCAGGGGCTGTAGGGGGACAGTGGGAAAGACAGGAGGGTACAGTGCTCTTGCTGGGGATGGTGGAAAAGTTCTGGGTGTATATCATGGTGATGGATACACAACACTATGAATGTGTTTAATGCCACTGAATTGTACACTTACTAATGATTAATGTGATAAATACTGTGTCTATTTCACCACAAGAAAACAAAAAGCAAAATTTAAAAAACCCACAGGTTGCTGGGACCTACCCGCAGACTTTCTGATTTCTGAATCAGCAGGCCCAGACCAAAGTCTGTGAATTTGCATTTCTAACACTTGCCCAAGTGATGTTGATGCTGCTGGTTTGAGGGCCATATTTTGAGTGGCGAGAATCTGAGCACTGTTTCATAATCAAAATTAAAGGAAAACTGAAGTCCAGTCCCCATCCCAAAGAGCCTAGTTTGATTGATCTGGATTAGGGCCTGGGCCTGGGGATGTTTTAGACTTCTCTGGTTTATTCGATCACTGTCAAGATGGAGAACAGTGGTTGGGGGGGGGGCTGTCTGGGAACCCCCTCACCTGCCTATACTTCATACTAGTGAGGATCTCCTGCTGCTTCTTCATGGAAGAAGAAAGGCATCTGGGTGGTGGAGGTGTTTCTTGTGCTAGGAAAATTACCCTACCCATTATTCTCCCAGAAAATGCTTTCTACCATGGGACAGATGCTCAAGAGAGCGGGGACATTTTCTCAATTACTGAATGACCAGGGTTGATAGACAGACTTGAGCTTTGTTACATTTCCATGTTAGTGTGTGAAATTATCAATTCTTTTAAGAGACGTTCTCTGTTTTTTTTTTTTTTTTTAAGTTTATTTGTTTAGAGAGAGAGAGCAGGGGAGGGGCAGAGAGAGAAGGAGAGAGAGAATCCCTAGCAGGCTTCGCACTGACAGCAAGGAGCCCAACTCCGGGATCAATCTCATGAACCACGAGATCATGACATGAACCAAAATGAAGAGTCAGACGCCCAACTGACTGAGCCACCCAGGGTCCTCAGAGACCTTCTCTGTTTTAACAAAATTTAGGACCCTCTGACTCACACTTCATTTCCTAACAAATCTGAGCCTTCCTCCTCAACCCAAAACAATCCCATGAACAGCTAATTTGTTGATTTCCCACCAATTCTAAAGAGTTCCATAGATCATAAAATTGACCATGGACATGTCCACAGATGGTAATGGGACAATAAAACTCTTGCACATTTGTATCTTTCATTAAAATTCCCTTCTCCTTTTTGCACTTCACTCAAGATATTTATAGTCCTTCAGCTGGTTGGGCACCTTGGTAGACATCTTTTCCAGGGTGGGCAGAACTCCTTCCCAGCCACTTCCCTTCCTCCAGCCCACATTCACCCTGCCACTATTTCCGGCCAAGATTCAGCTCACTCTCTTCTCCCAACACCACTAGAAGGAGAAGAAGAGGGGCAGCCTCCAGACCACATGATCTACCCAACTCAACTATCCAGAACTTACAGCGTAGTAAAAATAATGCATTGAACAGGAGCAATAGCAAAGACAGACATTCGGTGGTTGGCCAAGGCCTCCAAACGAAACACGGACTTCAAGATCGCCTTTCTGAAGGCCTCTTTGGCAGAAGCCAGCAGACAGAAATCACTTCCATTTCAACCTTCTGAAACTGACTCTCCTTGCGCCTTTTTCTCTCTACTCCACATTATCTTTTGACCACAGACACCCAACTATACTTCTGCTCCTTCTCCTGACCCCCGGAACGAACTGTCCTTTCCCAGATTTTTTTTTTTTCTCAGAAAAGGATCCCATTTTGCAATTTCTCCTCAAAATTGCTAGGCCAGCCTGTTGGCCTAGAAGTCAAATTTAAGTTGAGCTAAAGGCTATAATTAAGGATCCCAAAACCTCAGGAAGACAGACAAAAGTAATCGGCAGAATTATGGATTTGGTCAGTTATTTACTATCCTGGACTTCCCAATCCATACCAAACATTTCGCTTAATTGTAAGCCCCTCACGTGGGGAAAATCATTAAAAGCAACAGGGTGGGAAAGGGCAGGGGAGGATTTAAATAAGCCAACTGTGGTCAATTCAGATATTTCAGATATTGGCCTTGAGAAGACAAAAAAATAGGAAATGAAATACATACAGCCATTGTTGGAGTCTTCCCCCTTGAGAGAAGATTGGATGAAACTTCAAAGTTGTAACTAAAATAAATATGTCTCAATAGGAGACTTAAAAACTAGACTTCAGGAATCTTTTCAACAATATTCTGAGATACACCTAGCAGCTGAAGCAAAAGAAGACTTGCCCTCTCTTTTTGTAAATAGGCTCACATCTGAAATAGGAAACTTAGTCAGAAAAATAAATTGGACGGGGAAATTGCCAATTTAGAAGATCTCTAACATGTGGCTTCACATTTTCAAAAAGCCCTAGAAAACAAACAAGCTGGGAATGGAAACAAACTTCTGGCCGTCCCAATTAAACAACTGGTCTCTGACATAAAAAAAAAACAAAAGCAAGAGTTTTTCTGTTCTCTGAGAATTCGGAGGGTCCATAAGTAAGGACACCTGTAGATGCTGCAGGCAGAAGGGCCATTGGAAAAACGCATGTCATATGTTGGTTAAGAAACAGAAAAAAACTGTCCAAAGTCAGCCTAGTGGTGCTGCAGCTGGGGAAAAGATTAGAACCCAATTACGTCCCTGCCCTTCACCTAAACTCTCAAGGGGAATAGTTTATAAATGCATACAGACAAAGTTCATCTTTATTATTGACATGGGTGCTGCTCTATGCATCACAGGATTCTCACACAGAGGGCAGGACACCAAGGCCTTTCTTTCTGAGAAGTAGCTTTATTCGTGCCGGCACAGGCTCAGCGGGTTAAGATCCCAAAAAGGCTCGGGCCTGAGCACAGAGGGATGTAGGCTTTTATGCAATTTCTACTTCTTTGTCTCTCATACGTGGTGACAAAGATAGCCTGATTGGACACAGTCCAAGCTACAGTCATGTCAGAGTTCTGCATACGTGTATAGGAGTTGATTGGGCCACGTTGACTTCCTTTGTTCTGAGAAGGCCTTCCACCACACTCCTTAGGGAGGGGATCTACCCCTAATTGGACACAGTCCAAGCTACAGTCATGTCAGAGTTCTGCATACGTGTATAGGAGTTGATTGGGCCACGTTGACTTCCTTTGTTCTGAGAAGGCCTTCCACCACACTCCTTAGGGAGGGGATCTACCCCTAATTGGACACAGTCCAAGCTACAGAGTCATGTCAGAGCTCTGCATACATGTATAGGAGTTGATTGGGCCACGTTGACTTCCTTTGTTCTGAGAAGGCCTTCTACCACACTCCTTAAGGAGGGGATCTACCTCTACCACATATGGATCACTCTCACAGAGCATCACATCCCGGAGAGCTCCAACACCGCTCCAACAGCAGGAATTTCTAACACCCGTAAGCCCCTTTCTGTGTCCCTCTCCTTAACTGCTACTCTGGAACCATTAGCACAAGAACATTTCTTTCTGCTCTGTGACACAACTTCTGCAAGTATAATAGGTGGGGAACAAGTTAGCAAGTGGAACGGCCAACTAAGAGGTATCGCAGAGGTATTATTTTTTGGAAGGCCCAGAAATTATAACTGATATTCAGATGAAAAGACCTACATTGTGTATGACTCAAGAAACTACTCAAGAATCCGCCAGGGTCTCAGAATCTCTAAAGATCAAAGACTCTGAAAATACAAGAGATGAGGTTTGAAGCGGTGGTCGATGAAGGGGCCTAAGGCAACTGACAGGCCACAAACACCCCCTACCCCCAGGTGGGATGTGTGTGACATTCCTCAGGCACTCTTGGCTGCCCAAGGACAAAGGAAAGGGAAAAAACCAATGGTTAACCGATAGAGATCACAATCCTGCAGGACATGGTCTCTATCGATTTATAAATATCTTAGTAAATTACAAGAAAAAAGCAGTCTTTTCCATTGGTCTCCAGATGGCCAACAGACACATGAAACGATGCTCAGCATCCCTCCTCATCAGGGAAACACAAATCAAAACCACACTGAGATACCACCTCACACCAGTCAGAGTGGCAAAAATGAATAAATCAGGAGACTACAGATGCTGGCGAGGATGTGGAGAAATGGGCACCCTCCTACACTGTGGGTGGGAATGTAAACTGGTGCAGCCCCTCTGGAAAACAGTATGGAGGTTCCTCAAAAAATTAACAATAGAACTCCCCTATGACCCAGCAATAGCACTGCTAGGAATTTACCCAAGGGATTCAGGAGTGCTGATGCATAGGGGCACATGGACCCCAATGTTCATAGCTGCACTCTCAACAATAGCCAAATCATGGAAAGAGCCTAAGTGTCCATCAACGGACGAATGGATCAAGATGTGGTTTATCTATACCATGGAATACTACATGGCAATGAGAAAGAATGAAATCTGGCCATGTGTAGCAACGTAGATGGAATTTGAGGGTGTTATGCTGAGCGAAATGTCAGGCTGAGAAGGACAAATACCATGTTTGCACATATAGGTGGATTCGGAGGAACTTAATGGAGGACCATGGGGGAGAAGAAGGGGAAACATAGTTGGGGAGAGGGAAGGAGGGAAACCATGAGAGACTCTTGAATGCTGAGAACTGAGGGCTGATGGAGATGAGGGAGAGAGGAAGGGATGTGATGGGCATGGAGGAGGGCACTCATTGGGATGAGCACTAGGTGTTATATGGAAACCAACTTGACAATAAGCTATTAAGAAAGAAATAAGAAAAAGAAAAGAAAAAAGCAATTTTATCGATATTGATGTCCAGAAACCTGTAGACTGTTTCTTGGAGCCCCAACATCGCCCTCCCCTCCACAGTGATATGGGGAACAAAGACAAGAAGGAAATGGGGGTAAAGTTAAATTTCCTTATAACCTGCAGCCCACTGACAACTACTTGAGGCAGGCAGAGTAAAACTTTTCTCCAGAAACTCCCTACTGTCTTAATGCTAATGCTTTGGTAGAGGGAAAACAACTTTAGCCTGACAATAGCTAGGCCTACAGTCCCAGGAGAGTCTTCTTTAGCATAAGAAAATCCCATTGGAAACCTCTCCTTGACTTCATCTCCTTCATCTCCCTCAACTCCCAAGTATATAACCAGTCTCTCCATAGGGTCCCACGACAGCTCCCGCAGCCCATGGTCCGTCCCTGGGGTTTCATAAAGTCACCTTTTTGCACCAAAGACGTCTTCAAGAATTCTTTCTTGGCCCTCGGCTCCAGACCCCACTATCACCTCAAAAACTTCATCACTGGTGGTGGGGTCCTGAGCCGATGGCAAGAAAGAATTCTTGAGACATCTTTGGTGCAAAAAAAGGTGATTTTGTTAAAGCTTGGGGATCGGACCTGTGGGCAGAAAGAGCCCACTGGGGTTGTGAGGAGTGACTGATTATATACTATGGAGTTGGAGGTGCGGGCGGGGGTAAGGGGCGGGGTGGTAAGGAAAGAGAGAAGACAAAAGAATTTTCCTATGCCAAAGAGGATTCATAAGATACTGGAGACCTTGTTATTGTTGAGCTGAAGTTATTTTTTCCCCTACTAAGGCATTAACATTAGGACAGTAGGGAGTTCCTGGAGGAATATTATACTCTGTACTTGTCTCAAATATTTGTCAATAGGCTGCAGGTTATAAGGAAATTTAATTTTATCTATATTTTCTTCTTGCCTTTGTTCCCCACATCACCGTGGAGGGGAAGATGATGTTAGGACTCCAGGAAACGAAGTCTAAAGGATTCTGTGATTGCCTTTTTCTTTGTGTAAATCATTAAAAGAGTCACAAACTGATCAAGACAGTGATAGCTATCAATTAACCATTTGTTTTTCCCTTTCCTTTGTCCTTGGGCAGCCAGGAGTGCCTGAGGAATATCCCAGGTATCCCACCTGGGGCAGGGTTGTGGGGGTGGGAGGAGAGGGGGAGGGTTGTGCTAGCTGGTGCTTTGCCTTCAGCCTGCCTTATGCTCCCTCATCACAAGCCAACTAGTTGCAGCAGACCCACAAAAGTCCAGATTGATTCTTCTACACCTTTACCTAAATAACCTACTAAATAACCTACTTCTCAATAACCTACTAAAACTAAATGCAAAGAAGGTGTGAGGCCAATTACAACCAGCCTAATTGAAAGAGAATTAATTACTCTTTGGGCTGGTCTCTGCAATACCTGTTTCACCTGTTTGAAAGCCTAACAGTGGAACATATAGATTTGCCTAAGGTCTGTGATAAGGTAAAATAGGCTTACTCGGTGCCTTACTCAAATACCACACCTTCCTTGGTCCCACCTGAACGCAAGTTCTGTACCATAATAGATTTTTGTTCAATGCTTTTTAGTATACCAGACGATGAAGAAATCGGATACACATTTGTCTTCACTTCAGAAAAGCAACAATTCTCCTGGATAGTTATGCCCTACGGATTCACCAAAGCTCCATCCTACTTTTCTTAAGTTTTAAAAGATCTTAAGATTACTGTTAAAGATACTATTTCCTTGTGGGTCCATTTGGATCCAATGTGTAGATGATTACTTCTTATGTTCCATTATTCTTGAAGATCTTAAAGCCAACTCTGTACTTTTACTCACAGAGCTACCAAAAACAGCACACAGAGCTGCAAGGGACAATTTCCAATTCTGAACAAAACAATTCATTGTCTGGACGGTGACCTATTACCTGCAGGAAAGGCATTATCTGAGGAGAGATTATAAATTGCGCAGAATTACCCAAGATCAACCACTAAAAAAACAAGATGTCTGGCATTAACTGGGTACTGTGGAGAATGGGCACAAAGTTTTTCTGGCTCTATATGATTTGACAAGATCAGATACCACACACCCTCCCATGGAAAAACAACAAAAAACAAAACACCAACTAGAAAGACCTTCAGTGATTTCAAATATCCCTTTGACACCCTCCTAAACTAAATCTCCCAAATTATCATAAGCCTTATCTTTTGTTTGTGCTTGAAAGCTTAGGCCTTGCTCTAGGGGTATTAACTCAAAAACATTCCTCACATCAAAGACTCTTTGCTTATTATACCTGGCCCCTTGGTCTGGTAGCTAGAGATTTTTCTACCTGCCTCAGAGCAACTGTGTACCCTCAGCTAAATTAAACAAAGCACTTCAGATCCTGTACTTGGATTGCCTTTAAACCTGATGGGACTACATGTAAAACAATCCCTATGGCTAATTGAAAATGCCAACATTTTTCTTCTAGTCTATTAATAAAAAAAAATAGTGCTACATTCTCCCTTCTCATAGTACCATACACGAATCTGACACTGCCACCCGGCAACTTTATTATTCTTACCCTAGGAAGGGGAATATTATAATGGTGTTTCTGTTGCTTAAGAATTGTCTATGCCCAGAACACATATCGTGGGCATTCCCACAACAAATCCTAGAGTATTGTTTGTTGATTGGTCTTAACCTTCAAAAGGCGGTACACCCATGTCCATAGCAGCGTTATTTACAACAGAAAAAAGGTGGAGGCAGCCCAAGAATCCACTGGCAGAGATAAACAAAGTGTGGTACATGCATACACTGAGCTGTTATTCAGCCTTACTGTGGAAAGGAATTCTAACACCTGCTACAATGTGGTTGAACTCTGAAGACATTATGCTAAGTGAAATAAGCCAAAGGCTGTATGATCTCACTTATACAACATACCTAGAGGAGCCAAATCCCTAGAGACAGGGAGAAGAATGGTGGTTCCCAGTGCTGAGGGAAGGAGGGAATGGAGAGCTAGTGTGTAATTGGGTAGAGAGTTTCAGTCGGAGAAGATGAAAAAATTCTGGAGCTGCGTGACGGTGATGGATGCTCACTGAGAACGTAATGCCACTTAATGCCACTTCCTGCTTAACCGTACAATTAAAAATGACAGAAATGGTATATTGTATGGTGCAGGTGTTTTACTACAATAAGAAATAAAAATAAGAAGAGATAATACCAGGAAGGTTATATGAAACGTATCACAGATTCCCTTGAAAAGTCCCTTAACAGCCACCGTAATACCATGAGGCATTACCCATCCTTTACTAAAAGTCAATTCAGGGTAGGTAATCAAAGACATAGCTCTTTCAGGGGCATAGCTAAATTCACTTTTATTGCAAAAAATAAAAGGGTAAATATATTTGCAAATAGCCAACATGTTTTTGGAGTAGTTCATGATTTTGAAATGACACAGAAGCAAGGAGATGTCTTAACCTTCTCAAACACTCCTCCACAAACAATGGACAACAAGTGCGTAAGTTACACGATATCTTAATTCTACCTAAGGGAACCGTTCTCCTAAAAGCAAATGTGATGCTATAGAAATCAGAAGAAATGCTTTAGTAGATCATCATACTAAACAAGCTGCCCTGATAATCATCCTTATGCAAGAATCTCTTAGAAAAAAAAAAAAGATAGCCATAGAGTTGTTCAGGAATTCCACAATTAAAAAAAAAGAATATCATAATAGATGCATGAAATCTGGCTACCAACTAGAAAGTAAATGCTGTGAACAAAGATACACGAAAAGAAGGTCTGGTGAGGCCAGGATGGCTGAATGGGAGCATGAGATGACCTCAAGGGCTACTTTCTAAAATATACCATGAAACACCTCATCACAGTAGATGCGAGCTGACTACAATACTAAACAAACACTGATTGAAAAACTTTTCTAGACTATCCCATTCATTCCTTATCTGTAACCAGCATAACTTGGGGAATACTGTACAAGTGGGATAGGGACCAGAAGTATGTCCTAAGGGAATACTCGCACAATCTCTGAATGGATTTTATACAATTGCCTCCCTCTACAGGTTATATATGCATAATAGTAATAGTATATTTCTTCTGTGGGTGGGTTGAAGTATCCTTCTGATACGAACCTAGGATCTACCATGGCCAAAATACTATTAGTTTTGTGTGACCTTCTTGGGACATTCCTACTTAATCCATCCAGGGATAGAGGAATGCGTTTTACTGGAATAGTTCATTGTAAATTGTGCAGAGCTTTGCTCTTTTCTCAAAATCTGTGTTGTCCTGATTGCCTTCAATCCTCTGGGAAAATAGGAAAATGAAGTATTAAAATAAAAGTATCTCACCACCTTTAGGTCTTATAGTCCTGAGTTCTTGTTTTTCAGGAACTTACACAGTACCTCCTTCTAAAAGGGTGACTGGAAAATCCATGTGACTAGGAATATCTCCATCCATATTTGATTCCAATCTTTTATAAGCCGATCAAATTAAATATTATAAGGGACTAAATACACTCAGTCCAATCATTACATAGGCTGCTGTTCCTCCTCCAATGACCTAACCAGACCCTCTTTGACCTAAAACAAGGTCATCTAGAGTCCTGGAAAGGACATCAGAGAAAGATGTCCTTGAATCTCACTGAAAACGACCTTATAAAGTGCTCTTAGCTCCTGGTGCATCTGTCAAACAACAAGGAATCATCCTTAGATACATGTTACTCAATCAAAATGACACCATCCATCTGATAAAAATCAGAGAGTTTTATCTACCAAATATCTTAAATTGAGATTTCCCCCAAAAGAAAGCTTCCAGAAGGAAGCAGTTCACAGAAGTTGATTTCTAACTCAAGGGATTCAGAACAAGCTAATGACCATCATGAAGATGATTAGAACGAGATTTTTCTACGTGCTACACTCTTCTTTATCACTCTCCTCTATTACTCTTTTGATCATACTTTTCCTCATTACTGATTTAACATCATACACTTCTGACTTAGCCTATCATGTCACTGTTACTACTAATAATGATTTCCTTTGTCTAGGCCCTACTGAAGGTAAAATTACCCCAACTCTATCATACAGCGTTCCTAAGTTATTACCAGTGTGGCCAATCTCTAAAAACCCCCAGATAAAAGCCATACATGCAATCAGTCCTCATCCTCCTAAAGAGAATTTTGCTCAAGAATATTCTAATCAGGGGCGCCTGGGTGGCTTAGTCGGTTAAGCGTCCGACTTTCGCTTAGGTCAGGATCTCGCGGTTTGTGGGTTCAAGCCCCGCGTCGGGCTCTGTGCTGACTGCCAGCTCAGAGCCTGGAGCCTGTTTCAGTCTGTGACTCCCTCTCTCTCTGACCCTCCCCTGCTCACGCTGTCTCTCTCTCTCTCTCCTGGAAATAAATAAAACATTATAAAAAAAAATTCTAATCAATAGGGGCCCCTGAGTGGCTCAGTCAGTTAAGCATCCGACTTCGGCTCAGGTCACAATCTCAAAGTTTGTGGGTTCAAGCCCCATCTCAGGCTCTGTGCTGACAGCTCAGAGCCTGGAGCCTGTCTTCAGATTCAATATCTCCCTCTCTCTCTGACCCTTCCCTGCTCATGGTGTCTCTCTCTCAAAAATAAATAAAACATTAGAAAATTTTTAAAAAGGATATTCTAAACAACAAATAGCTTTTAGACTAATATTTATTGATGAACATCCAGGACAGGATTGCTACAGCTATATTTATGTAATGACCATGACTCAACCTGATCATGTAAACTGGTCCAGCCCCCTTCTTTACCCCTCCTTTCATAGCTACTCATGGTGTTTCCTTAATATTAACACTTCAGGTCAAATCCCCTAATAGACAAAAACATCTAAAGCCATTACTCTTATAAAATTATGCTGACCTCACTAATTATAGTAATCCTAGTAGACAATACATCAGTGAAGAAAAATGTACTTGTGCTTGAAAGGGAAGATGTAAAATTTCTTGGGATGTAACAGTGATGAAATAGTCATGACAACACCTTGGCTTCGCTGAGATATGCCACATACTGTGGCACTTCCGTGTGGTTCCTCAGCTATTTTTCCCATGCAAAAATTAGGTTCTTAGAAGCCGACCAAGGACCATAGCTAATTACCCTGTGGAGCTATTAGTTAGATCATTCCAAGTTTATGACTCCGCAAGATTTTCAGTAAATTATGTTTCCTTAAAAATATTCCTAAATAATATGTCTTCCTGGAGGTATTGGTAGAATACATCCCTAATGATATCAATGTCCCGAATGGAATTTGGAGAATCTGGAACAATCAAAAAGTTTTCCTCTATTTAGCTGGTGTCGTGGTTAATGTAGCCATGCCCCGGGATCACAACAAGCAAGTTCAAATTCTTTAGTCCAGGTAGTTCTGAATAACAGAATTTTTTTTTCATTTGGTCGGTCAGGGGAAGAGGTAAGTCTGCATAACAGCTAACATTTCAGGTGGTACGTGGATTAGCACTACAAGGAGGTAGAAAAAACTGTACTTAAGCTAAAATAAAGGACAGCCTGGATATCTAGAATAGACCAAGGGGGGTACTGTAAAAGATTGATTCCGTAACCCTATAGGACTGGTTAAGATGGATTAATTTACCTCTGTTAATACGAAGAACTTTTCAGATAATTAATCGGATAGGACATCCCCTCATAACAGGCAGGAATAAGGCAAAGTGGGTTTGCAGGTCTGATAGGTGAAGGTGAGGGATTTACCATTTCGTAACTTCTTCTTCCTCTGTGACCTAGAGAGTAAGTTTCTGCTTGCAGTGGGAAATGTTGCAAGCAAGGAGAGGAGCATGAAGGAGAGACTGAGTCAAAGTCTGAGGGGTGTGAAAACAGTATGTATGAGTCACCGAGTAAGGTGGGAGATGATGTGGGGCAGAGAAACAATTGGAGATCAGGTCTGGCTGAGGCTCCAACCAGACCGATGCTCCTGGAACAATGGCTCCACCCACCCACTCAGCTGCAAGAGACCAGGGCTCCGTTCTCCAGCCCATTCCACCTGCCTTGGAGTTAGCAACAAGCTCCCCCAAATTCAGCCTTTGGGTCAACCTCAGCCCTAGCCCTCTCCACTGCAGTGAGTTCTCTTCTCTTTCCACAGTGTATGGATATTTTATTAAGAATAGGCTACACTTGGCGGGTTTCCTGGATGGCTCAGTTGGTTGGGTGACCGACTTTGGCTCAGGTCATGATCTCGTGGTCTGTGGGTTCAAGCCCCACTTCAGGCTCTGTGCTGACAACTCGGAGCCTGTGTTGCAGGATTCTCGCTCAGAGAGTCGTGACACCGAGACTTTTCTTTCCAGGAAGCAACTTTATTTTGCCGGCACCACTCAGTTGGGTTCGTACCCTAAAGAACTGAGCGGCCCACATCATATGGCATAGGGTTTTTTATGCATTTTCTATTTCTTTGTCTCCCATATATGGTAATACACATAAACATGTAGTCTGATTAAGTTGTTTCAGTTTACAAGAACATGGGGGATATAGGCAGCTGGACTCATATCTAGATGACCTTGAAGTCTTCTCTCCTCTCTTCTTCATTTTTTTTCTTTCTCCTTAGGGAGGGGTTCCTACCACACCTGGAGCCTGCTTCAGATTCTGTGTGTGTGTGTGTGTGTGTGTGTGTGTATGTGTGTGTCTTCTCCTCCCCTCCCTTGTGTTCTATCAAAACTAAATAAATATTTTAAAATTTTAAAAAAGAATAGTCTACACTGCAGACAATTAGCCAGGTGCTATCTGAAACCCTCTTCCCCAATTCTTTTTTTTTAACTTTATTTTTGAGAGGAGAGAGAGAGGGAGAGAGGGAGAGAGGGAGAGAGCACAAGATGGGAAGGTGCAGAGAGAGAGGAGACAGAGGATCCCAAGCAGGCTCCACATTGTCAGCATGGAGCCCCACGCAAGGCTCGAACTCACGAACTGCATGATCATGACCTGAGCCAAAGTCCAGAGTTGAACATTCAACTAACTAAGCCACCCAGGCGCCCCTTTCTCCAATCTTAACTGCAAACTGGTCATGGTGTAATCATCGTCTTCCATCCAAAACTGACTGGCGAGCATCTCTCTTACAGCTCACAGCTCCAGGGTACTGGCTCTCTGGTCTGCTTTTCAGTCCACTTAGCTCAGGCGCCAACTTCTCTCTGCAGGTCTGAAACACAGGCATCACCTGGCTCATACTGTGAGTAAGAGACTTGAAGTCTCCTTTCTGGCTGCAAACGGCAACACTGGTTTCTCTACCTCCTTTCTCTTGAGTTTCCAACTAGAAAGAAAAATCATTGCAGCCACATGGACTTCTTTATACCAAGCAAGACAGACTCCTAATTTCCTGACTTCTTCCTAATTACTTGTGGATTTCATCCATTGTTTTCCTGTCCCAGGAAGCCCCCCGGCTGCCCTGACACTGATCTTGCAACAGGTTCCCTTGGGGAAAAATTTGCAAACTTGCCTCTCATATAATCTCTTGTCTGGGGCCTGATATTTACCACAGGACATTTGTTAAATAATTTAAATAGGAAACATAACAAGGTTTCCCAGTAAGGGTGTTTGACTGGACATATCTCTAGATCTTTCTGGTGAAGCTATGGCGCCAGAATTCTGGGCCTGATTCTGTCACTTGCTAGTTAACTAGTTAGGTAAGCATCATTCTGCAAGTTGTTCTTTTTCTCGGGGTCTTCTTTCTTTAATATAAAAAAAAGAACGGTCATGCTGAGTTGCCTCCTTCCTCACAGAAGTGTTGCATGGATTAAATATGATAATGAATGTCAGAGTGCTTTGTAAACTGCAAATCTAAGGTGTTATTATTCCCTTGGTGAAAGTAAACAGAGGCTGTACATCTTCTCGGCAGGAGTATAAAGGTTCAGAGTTTTCATTAAAGGCAAATTCACAGTGTTTATTGAGTCCTTTTTGTTTGCCTGCATTTGCTAGGCATTTGTATATAAATCACTTCACGTTCAGGGAGCCACTAGTTTTAAAACCCACTTCACAGATAAGGAGACTAAGATTCAAAATGATTAAGCAGTTGACCCGATATCCCGCAGCCAATAAGTACTGACATCAGTTCTGGAATAGGAGCACCTCTTCTCCACCAGATCCTCAAGGATGTGGGCTCCCTCTGGCTCACGACACTGCCACCCTAGGCGGTGGCCCTGGGCCTCATCCTCCAGGATGGATGGCAGCGTCACCCCCCAAGCTGGAGAGTGGAAGGAGAGGCCCTGGAGAGAGGCTAACTCTTGAGAGATCACAGGAAATTCCACAGGACCCTTTGCCAACATCTCTCGGCCAGAATATATTCACACGACTGGTCGGTTTGCTGACAAGATACTGATGGAGCACTTGAGCTGAGCAACTGGAGAGTTTAGGGAAGGGGGCCACACTCAAAGGTGTGGGTACATTTGAGAGAAACACACAAGGGTGTGGGGCGCCTGGGTGGTTCAGTCGATTGAGCGTCCGACTTCGGCTCGGGTCATGATCTCACGGTTCGTGGGTTTGAGCCACCCATTGGGCTCCATGCTGACAGCTCAGAGACTGGAGCCTGCTTCAGATTCTGCGTCTCCCTCTCTCTCTGACCCTCCCCTGCTCATGCAGTCTCTCTCTCTCTCTCTCTGAGAAATAAATAAAACATTAAAAAGAAAGAAAGAAAGAAAGAAACACACAAGGGTGGTGGTGCCATCAGGCCTGCGGTGACAATGTGCTTCCAGAGATAGAGAGAGTGAGACACATCGTCACCGCAGGCCTGATGGGACAGAGAAAATCCTTAAGAATTCTCACCGAAGAAATCATTAGAACTAATAAATGAATTCAGCAAAGTTACAGTATACAAGATCAACACACAAAAATCTATTGTACTTCTATACACAAACAATGAACGATATGAAAAGGAAAATAAGAAAGCAATTTCATTTTTATAGCATCTAAAGGATAAAATCCTTAGGGTTAAATTTAGCCAAGGAGGTACAAGAATTGTACACTAAATCTTACAAAATATTGCTCAAAGAAATTAAAGAGCTAAATAAATGGAAAGACATCCTATGTTCATGGATTAAAAGACCATATGGTTCGGGGCGCCTGGGTGGCTTAGTCGGTTAAGCGTCCGACTTTCGCTTAGGTCATGATCTCACGGTTCATGGGTTCGAGCTCCACGTCGGGCTCTGTGCTGACTGCCAGCTCGGAGCCTGGAGCCTGTTTCAGTCTGTGACTCCCTCTCTCTCTGACCCTCCCCTGCTCACGCTGTCTCTCTCTCTCTCCTAGAAATAAATAAAACATAAAAAAAAAAAAAAAGACCATATGGTTAACATGGCAATACTCCCTGAAGCAATCTACAAATTCAATGCAATCTCTATTAAAATCTCAGTGGCCTTTTTTCTAGAAATAAAAAAAGCTGATCCCCAAATTCATAAAAATTACAAGGGATCCCAAGTACAACCTTGAAAAAGAAGAAGATTAGAGAACACATACATATCTCAATTTCAAATTTTAGTACAGTAGCCAAAATAGTGTGGTAGGCATAGAAATCAGTGGAATAGAATTAAGAGCCCAGAATATAAGTCATACATCCATGGGCAAGTTAAGAGCCCAGAACATAAGCCATACATCTATGGGCAAATGATTTTTTTACAAGGGTCCTAAGACCAATTAATGAGGAAATAATTATCCTTTCAACAAATGATGCTAGCTAGAAAACCAGATAGCCACATCTGAAAGAATAAAGCTGGACGTTTACCTCACACTATATACAAAAATTAACTCAAAAAGGACCAAAGACCTAAATATAAGAGCCAAAACTATAAAACTCTTAAAAGAAAATAGTAATAAATCTTCATGACCTTAAATTTGGCAACCGATTCTAGATACGACAGCAAAAGCAACAAAAAAAGAAAAAAATTTTTTGATAAAAAAATCAATTTTTTGAGAAAAAATTTTGAGAAAATTTTTTGAGAAAAATTTTTTCTTTTGATAAAAAGACTTTATCAAAATTTAAAACTTTAATGTACTAAAAAACACTACAAAGAGAGTAAAAAGACAACTCACAGACTGGGAGAAAAACATTTTTAATCATAGATCTGGTAAATGTCTATTGTTCAGAATATGTAACAAACAATTACAGGTCAAGAACAAAAAAAAAACCCCAATTTAAAAAATGGCCAAAGGACTTGAATAAACATTTCCTCTAAGAAGATGTACAAATGACCAACAAATGCCTGAAAATATGCTCAACGTCATTAGTCATTAGGAAAATGCAAACCAAAATAACAAGTTACCACTTCATACTTATTATAGAAAATAACAAGTATTGGTGAGGATGTGGAGAAATTGGAAGCTTCATACGTTGCTTGTGGTGATTTGAAATGGTGAAGCCAATATGGAAAACAGTATGAAGGTTCCTCAAGAAGTTAAACATAGAATTACCATATGATTCAGTAATTCCACTCCTAGACATATACCCTAAGGAATTAAAATCACATGTTCAAACAAAAACTTACCTACAAATATTCATAGCAGTGTTATTTACAATAGCCAAAAGATAGAAACAACTCTAATGTCCATCAACTGGTAAATGTATAAATAAAGTGTGGACTAATAAGTATAGGGCCATAAGTATAGATGAATGTACTAATACTTGGCCATAAGTATAGATGAATCTTAAAAACATTATGCTATGTGGGAAAAACCAGATACAAAAGCCATATATTGTACAACTCATAATCGATAGAGATAGAAGGCAGATCGGTCATTACCAGGGGGTGCAGGCAGAGGGGAGTGGTATCAGCAGTAATTTACAATTAAAAATTGTAAATATAGCAAACACCACTGGATTGTATACTCTAAAGTTATTAAAATGGTGAATTTTATGTTATGTATATTTTAACACTAAAGAACTAAAAAATAAATAAATAAATAAACAGGTCTTGGGGCACCTGGGTGGCTCAGTCAGTTGAGTGTCTGCTCAGGTCATGATCTCATAGTTCGTGAGTTTGAGCCCCACATCAGGCTCTGCACTGACAGCATGGAGCCTGCTTGGGATTCTCTCTCTCCCACTCTCTGTGTTCCTCCCCCACTTGTGCGCTCTCTCCCTCCAAATAAAAAAAACTTTTTTAAAAAAAGAAGCAGAAACAGTGGTATATTAAACATAAGGGGTAAGGGAAATAGAGGGACGAAGATGACTCTCAGGTTGCAGCCAACACAACTTGATGGAAGATGATTGTGGAAGTCTGAAAACATGGTGGCAAAATGTGTTAATACTGATAGGTGGGGTCTCTGACTCTTCCAATTGAATCTGGACTCTCTGTTTGACCAATAAAATGGAGTAGAAGTGAGGCTGTGCCAGTTTCCAGGCTCAGATCTTAAGAAAGTGTCAGTTTCCACCTCTTGACCCTTGGGGCACTTGCTTTGGAAGCTAGATGCCATGCTGTGAGGAAGCACACTCTGCCCCATGGAGAGATCCATGAGGAGGAGGACTGAGAGCCACCCCCAACTTGCCAGCCATGTGAATAAGTCCTCTTGGAAGTGAAATTCCACTCCCAGTGGAAGTCACCAGAGCTGACAAATGGACAAGTTGTCCTCAGTGTGCCCCGCCCAAATTGCAGACTTAACAAGCAAAAATAAATAACTTGTATTCCAAGGCACTAAATTTTGGACACAGCAATAGGAACTAGAACAGTGTGACCTCGACTCCTGATTTAGAGACAGAACAGCTCCCAGTGCTCCCAACAAAGCATGAAGTACTTCGCTCTTAACTTCATCATCTTTATTGGTTTTTATTTGAGTGCTGGCTAAGTTGAAGGGTCAGAAATTCTGCTTTGCCTTGACCACTTGACGTTCTGGTTTGGGTTGATGTAGTTTGAGTTTTCCTACACTGGTTGTATTTCTATTAAACCCTCGGTTGGGGTGGAAAAAAAATATAGGGGGTCAGGTCAGACTCTGGGCTGGGTGGGGGAATGTAAACTCCTAGTACATCAAAGCCACAGGAGAGAAGGGAAGGATGCACAGCAACAGTCACAGATACCCCAGGGCACATGGGCAATACCTTGAGAGTGCCTACTATCCCCAATTCGGGGTGAGGGGGAGGGAAGAAGAACTTAGTGACCTCGACCCATCAGGTATATCCAGCACCCTGAGAATGTTGGAGAAATCAGTGAAATTCCACACTAGCCAAAATTCTCCAAATATGTGGCCAAACACGGGTCCCCAGCTAGTTGGGCACTGGTCTTCCCATGTGACATCACTCTTCTTTCCCCACCTGGGAGGGAAATACCCACTGTCATTGGGTCGTTCCACTTTCAACAAGCCTTCTTTGAGCCCTTCTTGCCATCTCAGACCCCTCAGCCATCAGCAGTAATCCCCCCAGGAGCCTTAGAGGCCTGCAGCTTGACCTATTCACTTGCTGAAAGTGGACTTCCTCTACCTGCCGCTAAGGGGCTTAGTTTCACCTAAGCCCTTTGGTCTCCCTAAAATGCACAACACAAATCATCACTACTAAAGAAAAAAATTAGGAAAAGGAAATAAAGAAACCCAGTGCCAGCCTCTCTTTCCTGGGCTAAGAAAAGATGTCCATGTCTCAACCTGCTTTTCTTACAATCCATCCTATTATATCAACTTCCTGGCTGCATTTTTGAATAGTATAACTATTGAAAGAGCTAAACTCTTAGGACAAAATAATAAAACTATGACAGTTTTCTCAAATTGTGCACCAGAGAAACAGTTTTCAAAAATTTAATATAGAACACAAGAAGTTTCCCCAAAACTGGACTGAGTTCTAAAAAGATGTCTATACTTTGGGTGAGAAACTCAAAAACACATTTTCCCAAAGATATAATGCAATTGGTTGATGGTAGGGGTCCACGTCCAGCCTATAGAAACCTACTAAACTAATAACATCACCATCAATGCATTTGAAGAGTGGAAAATAATACAATAAAAGTAAGTAACTAAGTCACAACACAACAGAATGGGTAGAAAATCATTTATTAATTTAAATACAGTTACTTCAGGAAGGGGAGGTCTAACCAGAGGCATGCGCATAGAGAAATACTGGGACTTCTGGATCCTTAGAGGCATGTTTTAAAAATTCTTAGGAGAGTCTATAGAGAATCGATTTTTAATATAATCATTAAATTTACTTATATACACCAAAATAAAATGCTTTTGCACAACCAAGGGAACCATCAACAAAACAAAACCTAGTGAGTGGAGAAGCTATTTGCAAACAACACATCTGGTAAGGAGTTATATCCACAATATATAAAGAACTTCTAAAATTCAACACCAAAACCAAAAAACAATTGGATTAAAAAATGAACAGAGGATGTGAGTAGACATTTTTCCAAAGACATACAAATGGCCAACAGACACATGAAAAGATGCTCAGCATCACTCATCATTAGGGAAATGCAAACTAAACGTCAGTGAAATATCAGCTCACATCTGTCAGAATGGCTACAATTAAAAAGACAAAAAATAACAAGTGTCAACAAGGATGTAAAGAAAAGGGAACACTTGTGTCCCTTTTTGTGGGAATGTGAATTGGTACAGCCACTATGGAAAACAGTATGGAGGTTCTTCAAAAAATTAAAAGTAAAACTATCGTAAGATCCACCAATTTCATTTTGGGGAATTTATAAAGGAAATGAGGTGTGCCAGGTGCTAGGTGGCTCAGTCGGTTAAGCATCCGACTTTGGCTCAGGCCATGACCTCATAGTTCACAGATCTGAGCCCATGTTGGGCTCTGTGCTGACAGCTCAGAGCCTGGAGCCTGCTTCAGATTCTGTGTCTCCCTCTCTGTCTGCCCTCCCCAACTTGTACTCTGTCTCTCTCAAAAGTAAACATTAAAAAAAAATTTTTAATAAGGAAATGAAAACATGAATTCAAAAAGATATGTGCATCCCTATGTTTATTGCAGCATTATTTAAAATAGCAAAAAGATGGGAACACCCCAAGTGTTTATCAATAGATAAATGGATAAAGATGTGGTGTGTATACAATGGAATATTACTTGGCCATAAAAAAGAATGAGATTTTGCCATTTGCAACAACATGGATGAAGCTAAATGAAATAAGTCAGAGAGAGAAAAACAAATACCATATGATTTCACTTATATATGGAAAGGGTGCCTGAATGGCTCAGTTGGGTAAGCATTCAACACTAGATTTCAGCTCAGGTCATGATCTCATGGTTTGTAGGTTCAAGTCCCACATGGCACTCTGTGCTGTCAGTGTGGAGCCTGCTTGAGATTCTCTCTCCCTCCCTCTCTGCTCCTCCCCAGCTTGCTCTCTCTCTCTCAAAAATAAATAAACTTTAAAAACTGAAAAATAAAAACAAAACACACAAAATACCAACGGACTCTTAAATACAAACTTCTGGTTGCAGAGGTGTGAGGGACAGGCAAAATAGAGTTAAGAGGTACAAACTTCTAGTTACTAAAAAAAAAAAAAAAAAAAATGCTTTTAAAGGAGCACTGAATAATAAGGAAAAGCTCAAGGCACTGCAATATTGACCCTAAAAGAGAAACTCCCCCCACCAGAATACATTCGTTTTAGAAATCCCAGTTTGGGATGGTGGACAAATCAAGAGGGTCACAGACAGAAGTGGCAGCAAGAAGGCCCACAGGCACTCCAGAATTGTCAGGGGTAGGACCCAAGACCACCACTCCCCTCCCCCTGGCCATTACCCCAACCCCACCCCCACCCCCAGTGACTGTTAAGGCTCTCAGATCTTGGGTGCAGATCCCAGGGCAGGGGTGGGGGGGTGAGCAAGGGTGATGGATGGGCTTTGAAAGAATTAAGCTACTACATTCCAGGCACGCTCAGAAAACCCAGTGGTTGAACTAGTATTGTGGGGGCGACTGGGTGGCTCAGTTGGTTAAGTGTCCAACTTCAGCTCAGGTCGTGATCTCACCGTTTGTGGGTTTTGAGTCCTGCATCTGGCTCTGTGCTGACATCTCAGAGCCTGGAGCCTGCTTCAGAGTCGGTGTCTCCCTCTCTCTCTGCCCCTCCCCTGCTCACATTCAGTCTCTCTCTCTCCCTCTCTCTCTCTCAAAGCAAAAAAACATTAAAATAAAAAACAGTATTGTGTTTACTCCTATCTGGATGGGACTATCTTTTCTGATCCCACTCTACTCTCCTTAAATTGAACAAGCCTGGAGGGGCCTGGGTGGCTCAGTTGGTTAAGCTTCTGACTCTTGAGATTGGCTCAGGTCGTGATCTCATCGTTCGTAAGATCGAGCCTCACGTCAGGCTCTGGGCTGCTGACAGTGAGGAGCTGCTTGGGATTCTCTCCCATTCCTTCTCCCTCTGCTCCTTCTCCACTCATATTCTCTCTCTCTCTCTCTCAAAATAAACTTAAAAATTTTTTAAATAAACAAGCTTGTCTCTGCTATAGCCCTTCTTACTCCCCCCTCACAATTTCCCTGTTTCAATGGTGGGGGGGTGGGGAGTGAAGAGCACAAACCCTCTGCATTTCTACACTCCTATCAGCTTCCATCTAAGGCAACCCTGGGTGTCCAGGGGTTGAAGTTGCCTCAACAGTTGTCCCATCTCTACTGCAACCCCACACCCCATTCGGGACACTGGAGAAGCAGAGCCTAGAATTCCCACAATGGAGCGGATCAGTTGGGTCAACCGCTGTTGGGGAGTCCGCATGCCATTGACTCAAGGAGAGACACCCCAGGCCAGATTGGACTCAGTCGTCAAAGGCTCAGGAGCTGGTACTTCCTGTACCCCTGACTCCCTCTCTATTTAGGGTTTTAGGGCGTGGGGAGGTGGGAGTTAGGGGAAGGAGTCAAACAGGTTTCATCTGAGGGCTGCAACACGAAGACCTCTTCCCCACCACCGGCACCCCACCTCTCTCGGGGGTGAGATTCATTGGGTTGCCAGATGCAGATAAATAATAAGCCCTACACAGGTAAATCCTGCTTTGTTCATTATGATAACAACCCTCGCCTCCCCAGGATCACAGTGAAACATTGAGGTGTGTAAATGCCAAGAAATTTGCCCTGAGAAAGAAAACATTAGAGATCGCTTTTGTTCATGGGGGTTTTAATGTGTAAAATATGTTACATTAACTTCTATTTGTCACGAAGGCCAATTTGCCACTTTCCATGCTTTCAAAACATTTTCACAGACACCATTCCATCAACTGGAAGAAAGAGTGCCTCCAACCATCAGGCTCTGGGCGCAGACCTCAGGCTACGTAGAGAGATGCTGCTATACGTTCTTCAGTGTAGATAGGAAAGCAGGCAGGCCTCTCTGCCAGGGAGGATGCAGGAAAAGATTTTCGAAAGAAACAGAATATAGTCCGTTGCAGCTTCAAAATCTTGATTCTTTTTTTATGCCAGCTCCCCAGCTCCAAAGAATACCAGAAGAGTAGAGGGAGGGAGACTTACATTTCCACGCTAGCTACTTTCCAATGACATTTTCCCAGGCTCCAGACCTAGAAACAACCAAACATGATTTTGGTGAATGCATTGAAATTATTTATTGACCATTTGCCAAGCTCCCACTGTTGTAAAGGGCACAGGACTTAATGCTGAAGATAGATTAAGGATACTGAAAAATTTCATTCCCGTGTATTGTTCCTAACATCTTTCCAGAATCGTCAGTCCTAAAACAAACCACCTTGTTTCCTGGGCATGCTGTCAGGTCAGAAAAAAAGGAAGGAGTAAATTTCCATATTAAAAAAAAAAAGGGCATTGCAGAATCCACACAAAGGGGATGCAGTTTACTTCTGAAATAAAATTAGGAATAATAATAGCTAACATTTGAGTCCTTAGTACATGCCAAGCACTGTTCTATATACTTTACATCCATTAACTTATCCGATATTCCACAATAACGCTATGATTAATCCCCATTTTACAGAGGAGGACACTGAGGGACAGAAAGATTAAAGCTCTTGCCCAAGGCCACAGAGGCAAAGCAGAGACCCAAACCTAGGCAGCAAGGCTCAGATTTTTTTGTTTTGTTTTGTTTTTTTACTTATTTCTAGGAGAGAGAGAGACAGCGTGAGCAGGGGAGGGTCAGAGAGAGAGGGAGACACAGACTCTGAAACAGGCTCCAGGCTCCGTGTGGGCAGTCAGAGCCCGACGCGGGGCTCGAACCCACGAACGGCGAGATCATGACCCAAGCGAAAGTCGGACGCTTAACCGACTAAGCCACCCAGGCGCCCCTCAGAGTTTGTGTTCTTAACCCACTACCTTCTGCCTTTCTACACAAGCCACTCTGAACTGAAAACACTAGATCCAACAACAACGGCTTCCCTTCCCAAGTGACTTCATAGGTGTGACGTGGTTACAGCTCTGACGGCGACATTAGAGACCTTGACAAATCATACTCAAGCTCATCTGAAACTTTAGATACACGATAGCGCTTTAAAATATAGTGATGCTGGTCTTGGCAGACCAGATTTCCAAACACATTACCTGATGGCCATTATCAAACTCCCGTGCTAACAGGGTTAAAACAAAACAAAACAAAATGACCAAAAATAAGACAAACAAAACAAAACAAAAAAACCACAGAACATTTAACTTGTGGTTTTAGGACAGAAATTCCAGAAATGAATTCCATTTCTCCTAAGTTCTGGCAAGAAGTGACTTGATAACACCATGCCACCCAGCCAGGCCTGCTCCAGCTCCCAGAAATGCCTGACTCCAGCCCGTATCTTTGGGCATCCTTGCTCCAGAGCCCGCAGGAGTTATTCTGCTCAAGATCCAGTCTCCACTCATAGGCAACCACACACTAGAGGCCGGCCAGGGTCCCTCTGAGAATCACAAACTTGGCCAAATCCTGATGAACTCCTCAGTCCCAAAGAGGCCTCCCTGTGCCCGGGGGCCATGGGCTTCCTTGGGTGGACTTTCTGGGGGGCTTCAGCTCTCACCCATCAGGAAGAGGGTCTTAGAGACTGCCCCCCACAGCCTCGTTTCAGCCAAAGATCTTACCTCTTGCTTCTTCCTCCATTCCTGCTGGGTTCTCTTATCCCAGTCTGTCCAGCTCAGAAGCTGTCCGGAGCCCCAAGAGAAAAAGAAAGGGCCATCGTGGGTCATGGCACATTTTCGAGCTGAACGCTGAGTTCCAACAGGAGAATCTTAGCTCTCAGCCTTCCCGTCTCAGGCACTGCTGGCTGGAGAGCCCAGGATCCAGCAAGGCACCGGGTGGCTGCTGCCCAGTCCCCGAGAGGGAGAGAAACAGAGGGCACTGGAGCCCCAAGTGGCTTCAAGGGACATCCAGTCCAGGATGCTCACCGGGTGGCAGTCTGTCCTTCCCGTTAGGACTCATTTCCACTACACACCAGGAGGACTTGCTTCCAAGGGGGCCTGGGTTGTGCAGCCTGTGGAGGGCCCTGGAGAGAAGAAAGCAGGGGCCTCTGTGGAGATGGCTGCCGTGAACTTCTTAATTGACTTCCTTGGGAAAGGCGGGCGCCCTGCCTTCTTGCCTGCAGCCGTAGGCGTAGTGTCTGAGGCCTCTCTCCTCCCCGGGGCTGGCCAGTTTTCGGCTCCGTTGAAAAGGCAGGGCTCCAGCCCAGTGAGCATCATCCGTCATCACTACCCATGCACAGAAGGCACGTCCCTCGGGCTGATCGACGCCCCCACCTCATTCTTCCTCGCTACTGTGTCTCCTCGGAAGCACATCTTGTTCCATCTTCCTCAACCACCATCATCACCGGAACCACCGACCTCTGCCTCAGCCCCACCGCTGGCCCCTTTCCACGTGTACGCCCCCATTTCATCCTCACCCGTATGTTTCCCCACAAGCTCCCTCTGCCCTTTCGGATCCTAAGCTGTGTCTCCTTCAGAGGATGCTGAGGTTTTGGTCCAGAATCCCGGACTCGAGACTTTCAAAGTAGAGCTGGCTCATGGTGATCCCAACCTCGCCAGGCGCTCGGCCACAGGACGTGGGCTCTCCCCGGGTGAAGACACCTTGCTTCTCTTTTCACTGCAACCTCTGGGCGTCAGCGTTCTTGTCTCCATCTGTCAGCTGCCAGGGGACGGAGGGGGAACTCTGTAGCGCTACGCTGAGGTGACGAGGTGACTTTCCCAGCCACATGCTGTGGCCCCCTTGCGCTTCTTGGAGCCATGTCAGCCGCCTCCAGAGGCCTGGTCTGTAGTAGTCCCATCTGCCCTCAGCACCCCATCTTTCCCCCACCAGACTGGCTGCATCCCAAGGTTCTGAGGAATTCCCTTTCCAAGCAAGGTCCGGAGCCCCCATGCCCATGGCCAGAGGCCAGGCTCTTGTTGGTTTCCAGCTCTCATTACAGTGGTGACGGGACTGGCCAGCTACACAGAACGGAGTGCCATGGAAGGAGGGGACTTTAGGAATGAGACCTGCTCCCCTCCCCTGGTCCTCTGCTCCCTCAAATTGTGGTTTTCTCTTTCTGAGTAAATGTCTCATGCAGTAAGTCCTCCTGTGTCTTCTCCTCTTGCCCTGGCCCCCATGGGAGACCTGCTCTTATGCCTCCTGGACCACACTACTGCCTTAAACTTGAGCTCTGGAGCCAGAATCACCAGCATCTCCTCAAAGGACACTCGGCAGCCGGAACCCTCTTTTGCCAGGTACAGGCCATGGCCCAATGGGGTGTCCAGGCTAAGAAGCCCACAGCAGCGGCCCCAGCAGCAATGTCAGATTCGGTTGTGAACCAGCCAGTTGGCTATCACCCACTAGTTACCCTTTTATGGACGTCTTAGGAAGGACATTCCAGGATTTCACACTCTTTGGGCCCTTAATCTCTTGAGTTCAGTGTCCAAATTAGGCACCTGGGGCGGCTGTGCTTCTAATTTTCTTTTCTTTTTTTTTAAAATTTTATTATTTATTTTTTAGAGAGAGACAGAGAGGGAAGGAGAGACAGAATCTCAAGCAGGCTCCATGCTGTCAGCACAGAAGCCCAACGCAGGGCTCAAACTCACAAAGCATGAGATCATGACCTGAGCCAAAATCAAGAGTCAGATGCTCAACTGACTGAGCCACCCAATGCCCATTCATTTTTGGTTTTTTTAATGTTTATTTATTGTTGAGAAAGCGAGATCGGCGGAGGAGCAGAGAGGCGATGATAGAGGATCTAAAGCCGGCTCTGAACAGACAGCAGCAAGCCCCACGCAGGACTCAAACTCAGGAGCCATGAGGTATGACCTGAACTGAAGTTGGACACTTAACTGACTGTGCCACGCAGGTGGCCCCAGAAGCTGTACTTCTAAGAGCTCACACTTCTGCCAAAATGATGAGGCTCTTATGGGTAGGTCCAGTGCATTCTCTGACCCCATGAAATGGCCACTCTCCCTACAGTCTGGACATGGGTCAGGTGTACTCTGACCACCACCCTCCCACAAACACACACACACTCCAGAACTCTCTCCTGGATGGGTGGGAAAGTGATGGGACACAGGTGGAAGAGGAGGCCAGGGGCTTCCTGCTGAGTCTTGCTTAGTGCTCCGGGTACAGGTGGTCAGGCCTCAGAAGGAGCTTAACCCTCCTGTGGAGCAAAAATCTGGAATTCTCATAAACTCTCAGAGCCCAAGTTCCCTCAAAGATAGCATGAGGACACTGGACTCCATGTCTGTCTAGGTGCCCTTCTGTGGTAAACAGAATAATGCCTCCCCTCAAGAGCCATCCATGCCCTACTCCTCAGAATTTGTGAATATGTTATGTTACATGGAAAAGGGGACTTAAAGTTGCAGGTGGAATTTAGGCTGCTAATCAGGTAACCTTGAGATGGGGAAGTTATCCTTGATTAACCAGTTGAGCCCCATGTAATCTCAAGGGTCCTTATAAGTGAAAGAGGGGGGAAGGAGGGTCAGGGTCAGAGTCAGAGAGAGATTTGAAGATGCTGGCTTTGAAGATGGAGGCAGGGGTCATGAGCCAAAGGATGCAGATGACCTCTAGAAATGGGAAAAGGGAAGAAAACTATACCCCCCCAGAGCCTCCCAGGGAACACAGCCTTGTCAACACCTTGATTTTAGCCCAGGGAGATGCATTTTGAACTTCTGATTTCCAGAACGATTAAGCTAATAAGTTTGTGTTGTTTTAACCCACTCATCTTTTGGTCTCATTTGTTACAGCAGCTGTAGGAAACTAATTCACCCTCCCTCCCTAACACCCACGCCACAAGTTCCCATTGGCTTTGTCCTTGATGGAACCAGAATTCCATCTCCTCTAAGTCCCCAAAACCCAGGCCCTGGCACCGCTAGGAGTCAGAACCTCAGTTCTGGTGCAACCGCCTATCAAATATTGATATGCTCTGAATAAAAATAGAGGGAGTACAATGTCCTACTTTTATAGAGGACCTGGCTGTTTTTAAACCATTTCATTAAAAAAAATTTTCTTTGTTTTATCAGAGTGTCTTTATGTGCCAATTACTGAGCTGGTCCCTGCAGATGCAAAGCCAAAAGGACACTATCCTTTCCCTCAAGGAATTCACTGTCTAACTGGAAAAAGAAACACAGAAGCAGCTACCTAGAATCCTTGGATGTTTCAGAAGTAAGACTAGAGTTGGATCAGCCCAGCCTCCATTGATGGAAATGGCTATTGGCAAGAGAGCGATATTAATGGACCGCATCCACTTCAGCCTCCTAGGGTAGAGCAATGGAGCCAGGCCTCCACTGCAGAGCCTGCCTGGGAATGCACAGTCTTTTAAAAAAAAAAATTCTAATGCATAATTCTGAGTCACAGCCAGGACACTAAGTCACCAAAATGTCTTTTCATGTTCTACATTGTATCAAATGTTCTTTGTACTTTGGCCAGAGGTGGATGGCAAATTCCAGTAACAGGGAGCAGTAAAATAAAATCACTCCACAAGAGCGAAATCATAAGCAATTCATCCTTTTCCTCTCCCCTCCCCTTCCTGATTCTTAAAACATTTCAAACTCATGGATATTCTTCATGTATATGGATTGGACTAACTCAAACAGGGGTCCTTCCTTTGTGTTTGGGTGGGGGGGGGTGAGTTTGTTTGAACCTGAGCAAAATCACCTTTAGGACCCGGAAACAGATATGTTGTCCAGAATACTTCGTGACAAAGGAAATTTGACTAAATCCATTCCCTTCGAAATGCACAAATTGGCAATTTGTCAGAAAGAAAACTGGGAAACCTTTTAGATGGGATGTCTAAGAAGCTATAATCAGTTAATGGAGTCAAGGGCTTACTGTTTTTACAATAAGATAGCTATTTTCTGAATCCAGCCAGGTGAGACCATGCATCCTGAGTTGTGGGTCTATAGAGCAAGGAGCAGAGCTATCATAACCATTTGCAGGGGCAGGCATTCTTCCCTGGGTACTTTCTTTAGCCTGAATTTCTAAACCTATGACATGAGAAGTATTGCCAAGACTCAGAAATAAAGGGTCCTGGTAGCTTCAAAGATTTTGATGTTAGAAATGTCCCAGTACCTGAAATGCAGAATGTCACAGATCAGTGGGTTCAGCCTGCCACCCACACCTTCAGCATCTGTTCAGAACTCTCTCTTCAATTCTTATTCCTCTGCTATTCCATTTAGGGTGGATGGCTTCTTGATCCCCAGGGATAATGCCTATGGGGCTTTGATGAGCCCAAGGCATTAGCAGAGGAAAAAGATAGAGCACATGAGGCAGGAAAGTTTAGAGGAAACCTGCTTCCAGACGAACTACATTCCTCGTGTGTCTCCACAGAGATGCAATGCTTTGGAAGAGTTTGAAGAGCCAGTTGCCAGTGGTTAATCAGTGCCACTTGGGAGAGGCTAGAGAACGACATCAGCATCACTCTTTGGAATGAAAACTTCCTTATTGCTCTCAAGTTTTCAGAGCATCTGTGAAAGCTGATAGTGAAAGGGGGTGGAACCGATCCTGTTCATTGCACCCTAGGTCTCCATTTTACCTCCCTCCCTAGCTCTGCCCTGCCTGCCATCTTGCTCACCAACCATCCATCAGGGAGGATGGAGAGGGGGGGCCCGATGTATCACTACAACTCTTCCCACTGAGCCCAGTGCCCCCTAGCACCCAGCCCTAGGGATTTGCTTCTCCTGCATCTTCTTTTGAAAGACCACTGCCCTTGACTCTCAAGGCAGCAGCCATTCTCTCCTTCCCCTCATTTCATCTCCACACAGGGGCTCTTCATCTGCTTCAGACCTAGTGGGGCTGTAGGCATGGAGTTCATGCACTGACCCATGAATATCCTGGACACTTCAGATTCAAATCAAGTCCCTCATGCTCATAGCAGCAAATTGACCCACAGTCATTTACCAAGAAGCCACAAGATTCAATGCATAATTTTCCAATCCAAGGACTCAAAGATGTATTAGACACAGGTTCATCACTGAGGAAGGGTGAAGGGAGTGGTATCCAAGTCTGTCTGTGGTCAGCACTGAGTCCTTGACCTTGGCTGTCCAGGAATGTGCTCATCATAGAAAAAAGGCATGATGTGGATGCTTGAGAAGGAGTGCATCTAAGCAAGGGACAGAAGCCTGAGGAGAAGACAAGGGCCATTATAGCATGAGTCAGGCCATAGAAGACCTTCCAGGCCTAGTTGAAAAATGTGTGGAGGAGAGTGGAGAAAAGGAACGTGAAAAAGATTGCTGGGGCCACACTATGGTGAGCCTTCTGAAGCTGAGCTAAAGAGATAGGACTTTATTCTGTCGGCAGTGGGAAGTCACTGAAGATTTCTGGCATGAAAGTTGGGTGCTCCTGCTAAAGCAGTTTGAAAAAAAAAATGGCTCTGGCGAGGTGCATGGAATGGACCGGTGGATGGGTCTGAAGGCAGAGAGATTGCGGCAGGTTTACTGGTGACCTTCGAAACTCCATGTCCATCCAGAACCTCAGAATGTGACCCTATTTCCAAATAGGGTCTTTGCAAATGTCATTAGTTAAGATCCCTTCCCTAAAAACCATTGACTTTTGTTCTAATAAGGAGAGGACACACAAAGACACATACAGAGAGGAAAACACCATATGAAGACAGAGGCAGAGACTGGAGTGATGTAGCTACAAGCCAAGGAAAGCCACGGGTTGCCAGCAACTACCAGAAGCAAGGAGAGGGTCTTACAACGGATTCTCCCTCAGAGCCTCCGGAAGGAGTCAACTCTGCTGATGCCCCAATTTCTGGCTTCTGACTCACAGAACTGTGAGACAATACATTTCTGTTGTTTAAGTCACCCGGTTTGTGGTAATTGGCAACAGTGGCCCTAAACCCCACATGCAGAGACCAATATAGAATCTAGCTGGAGTGCAGGCTTTCTGGAAATGATGCCTGACACACACACAAAAAAAAACAAGGCCTTGGAAAAGATATATATACATTTTTTATATAATTTGGAAAAGAATTATCCATGCAAATAATCGGGAAATGAGCAAGCTGCAGCAGCAAGATACAACTCCAAATTTATAGGGAGTGAGGATTCCCATTCCAACTCTCTGGGGTGTCAATTTCAAGGGAGTTGATAGTCCTTGAAGGAGATCAGGGGTGGGGAGTAGCAGCCCAGGGTGCCCTCAGAAACTTGGGAGTCAAGCCGGACGCATGGCGGAAGCAACCTCCAGTGATCCTAACACAGAGAGAAGTAACTACATACTGTAAACCAAATTATCTTATTTGTTTGTTTGTTTTTTGCAGGGGAGGGGAGAAACACTAAATAGTCTGGAGAAGGGCCTGGTGTCTGCTGTGTGCAAAATAGCCAAAGAGAAGCAGCTCCCCTTGGGGGCAGCATGGGAGAAGCAAGGACTTTCCAGAGTCCCAAAGGAAGGGTGAATGCAAAAGGAAAACAGCCCATCCAACATCCAGTGCCGACCTTGCAAGACCAAGAGTGTATGAATGAGGGCAAGGCAGATAGTCTCCGTGTTCATTCTAGCTGGGTCCATGTCTCGAGCAGCCCTTTGCCTCCCTTCCCCAATCGGGAATCATGCAGCCTTGCATCTGAGAGCACAAGGCCCTGCACAGTTACCCCAAGACAAAGTCAAGGGAGGGTGGGCTTTGCTCACCCAAGAACATTCACCCCCCTCTGCACTATCCCTGAAACCCCAACCAGTGCATCCAGATGCTGTCAGTGAAGAACCCACAGGATTGCCTCTTGAAAGAAGAACAAACAAAAGCCCAGCCCATATACCAGTTGTCCCTGGACCCTGCCTACGAATCCGTCCAGGTATCTGAAAGCCCTCCTGCTCCTCATGGCCAAGGGGGGGGGTTCTGAAAATGAAGAGGGGTCTTGTCCCCGGGCTTGGTGCTCACTGACACGGCAGCCACCTCACTCCTCAACTCAGTCTTCTCTGTCCTTCTGCCTAGTCAGCCCTTCCCAGGCTCCGAACTGCATTTTCAACACCTGGTCTCCTATCCCCATTTGTTTCTCCTAAAATGCAACTCACAGTGACAGTTAGAGGCTCGCACGTGCATCTCTTAGACCACTGAGATGGCACAGGTGGAGGAAGTGAGTTTATATAACACAGGTGGAGGGGTGGGTGGAGATAGAGACATTCTCATGCTCTGCAGTGGGGACATCAGTGGACATCGATTTCCTTGCAGGTAAAACCTGGGATAGAAAGTTTTCTGTTGTTGTCATTCTGCCTTCTGACCCTGAACTTCCACTTTTGGAAATGTAGTCTAGGAAGATAAGATATGTGCACAACGATTTAGCTAGAAGAATATTTATCATAGCCTTATGTATAATAGCAAAATAAAACTAAGTCACCTCTAAATATGTAAGATGAGAAGTTGTCTAAATAAGTTTTGGAAGATGCATGCATTGGAATAGTATCTATTCACCATATTGGATGTAGAGAGGAAATACCAGTTGCCTCCAAGACCAGATGAGTAGCTCAAAGGCAGGCAATAAAAGGCAACTTCTCACTGAATCCTCTTCTGTATCTGTTGTGGTTTGGACCACTTAGGTAAGGAGGTAGATAAAATTTTAAAGGATGTTTTGGAGGGAGAATAATAGCTCGGACAGAGGAAGCTATTCAAGAAATAGTAAGTGAAGGGGCACCTGGGTGGCTCAGTCGATTAAGCGTCTGATTTCAGCTCAGGCCATGATCTCACAGTTCATGAGTTTGAGCCCCATGTTGGGCTCTGTGCAGACAGCTCAGAGCCTGGAGCTGCTTCGGATCCTGTGTCTCCCTCTCTCTCTGTCCCTCTCCTGCTCACACTCTGTCTCTCCCCTCTCAAGAATAAAAAACATTTTTAAAAAACATTTTTAAAAAACGTTTTTTAAATTTAAAAAAAGAAATAGTAAGTGAAAAAGGTATGTTGCAAAACAAATGTGCTGCATGATACCGTTTCTACTAAAAAAAAAAAAAAAAAAACCTACAGCAACAAAGTCTGGAAGGTAAGGACTCCAAGGTTTAACAGCATATATTGCCAGTGGGTAGAATTACAGGTGATTTTTTTGTCTCCGTATATGCATTTCCTAGCTTTTCTGTAAAGAACATGCAATGTTTGTGGGAGTGGGGGAAGCAACAAAAATTATTGTTAATGTTTTCAAAGTGCTTCAACCATGAGTCTTGCACTTTCTCTCCTTCCTGTCATGGCCAGCATCTTACAAAGAATAGATAGACGCCTTGTCTTCTATTTCCTCACACTTTGCCTCACCAACTCCACCCAAAAAATTACCTCCTCCATCCGTCCCTGACTTCCTGGAATTCTGGTTTCCATTCCCATCTGTCCCCCAGAAACACTCCCCAGAAATGCCCCGCCTCCATTGCCAGATCTATGGAATGTTTTCAGCCCTCCTTTCACTGGCCTCCATGCTGTATTTGTGTCCAGTGGACTGAACATTAATGTAGTACCTACTGTGTGTCAGGTATAGTGTTAGGCAGGCACTGTAGGGAGATAGCTGATAGGGAGATATGAACCCTGAAAGCTCAGGTTCCTGCACTGGCTGGTGGGACAGAATGCCCAAGTGGGCACACGAGGGACAGCCCGCCCCGTCGTGCCCGCTGGATTCTCCACCAAGCTCTCCTCTCCCCCATTCCCAGCCCCTGCCCCTCTCTGGCTCCTACAACTGTCCCTTACATGTCTGTCACCAGGGCTCTCTCCTCTCCCCTGTTCCTCTCCCCTGTTCCTCTCCCCCTCCCCACTGCCTCCCTCCTATTAGGGAAGGCTCCTGAGTGCTGATGCCCAAAATCAGCCTGGCCCGGCCACATTCTCTTCCATTTCCCCTGAAGCCACAAGACACCTTGTCACCCAACTCTGTTCCTTTCTTAGTTTGGTGGCTTCTCCCTGGGGTCACCCCTACACATACAATCTACCTTCTCAGTCAAGCCCTACTACACCCCTTCCCCCACTGAGATCTGTCTCTTCATACGGCAGCGAAAGAGTTGCATCCAAAACGCCCACTGGACACCCTCTCTCTTGTTCCTCACCAGTCTGTAGGGGATAAGACTCCCGTCCCTCATTGCCACTCCACACCCACCCCCTACTTGTTTCCTGGATACTCAGGTCCTCAATTTCTCAAGACTTGCTCTGTCACACCTCTATGCCTCAGCCCAAGCTGGGTGCCCCCATTCCTTGGATCTTCTCACAACCCATTCCAACAAGTCCTTTCTTCATCAAGACTCAGCTCAGGCTCTCTCTCTGTTCGAGAACCTTCTCAGAAACCACCGCCCCTACCCTGGGTAGGTGGCCCTCCTCTGTGGGTCTGTCATAATCCAAGAAGAGAGCTCACTTCGTCATATGGAGGTGACTCACATACTTGTGCCTTTCTCCCAAATCAATGGTCAGACCTTCCCGGACAGCCAGTGTGAATAACCACTGTATTTTCACCTCTTAACACAATGCCTGGATGATGTAGGCATGTCAGGAAGCAAACCAACTGCTGCTATCAGCTATCAGCAGAAAGCTGGCCTCAATGGTAGAGCTATTTCTTAGGTCTGAAAGCACCCACGGAGAAGCCATCCGCAGAAGTTCCTTTGCCCATGTTGTAACCAAGGTAACCCAGATGGCCCAGTGAAGAGCCCCCAGCTGGAGGAGGAGGACATTGGGAGAAGGGGACGTCGTGTCCCAGGGATGGCTCAGGTGTGTCCCTCTGCCGGCTGTTCAGCCCAGCCCAACGAGGGGACCCTCCCTGCCCAGGCCAGGCCAGCCTGAGGGGTCTACTCTCCTTCCCAGCAGCACAGGGCTAGTCTGAAGGCTTTGTCCTGCAGAAGAGCAGGGCCCTGGGCCCTCCAGGAGGAGACCCCCCCCAAAGGCACCCATATCGAACAGGGAGGTGAAGGGGGGCAGAGGACCAGGAGAGCCATGCGTTCTGAATCTCATTCACAAAGGACCTCAAATCAAAGACCGTGAATCTTCCCTCCAAATGAGGGTCCACTTTTATCAGCGTTTAGAAGCATTTTTTTTTTTTAATTAAGCATCTAAATAGAATATACCACCTACAGTCTTTTTTTACCAATTTTGGCATTTTTCTTCTTCTTTTTTCAAATATTCAAGGTACTTTGCAAAAAATGGGAAAGACCAGACCTCTGTCCATCTCTAAAATGCCCTCTTGGTGCTGACACAGACTGGGGGGGGGGGGGGGGGGGGGGCAACTCTGAGGAGTTCAAGTGTCAAAAGCAAGACCGCCCTCTTCTTCAGCCCCTCCCAGCCCTTGCTCACACTTGGGGAGTCACAAGGACAACAGAGCATGGCAGCCTGTGGGGAGGCAGGGCTCCTAGACTGGGGGGAAGGGGACATCTCCACCCTGTGGAATACCAGTCTCCTCTGTCACCCTGAGAAGAAGGAAAGGTTATTAAATCCAGCACATAAATCTCTATACAGCCCTGCACCATCACTGGGCTGGATGTACTTGGCCAGCGCCTGCCGGGAAAGACACATGCGAGCGCCCAGGGAGGGCAGGAAAGGGACCATACAAGGGGGCCAAAGTCTCCCAGGCCCCCAAAACTTCATCTGCTGGGCCTGCCAAGGCCACTACATCAAGCTTTTCTTCAGCTAAGGTAGAGAGAGCCCCCGGAAAATGATCATCAGCCAGTGACAAGAGGGTGTCATATGCAGCCCTGACTGGCCCAGAACCCATGCTGGGAATTAAATTCATAATTGAATCATTTATCACAAGTTCACTGGGCATTTCCAGCATGCTTGCTGCTGGGTCCCCACACAAAGGTCTGGACGGCGTCCTTGAGGCGTGACAGTCCAGCCCACTTGGCCCACAGCACCAGGACACCAACTGCTGAGAATTTTAGAGAGAGAAAATTCCAATGGCAGTTGAAGGCAACCGTCAGGAGCAGCCCTGGGAAGCCAGGATGCACGGTCGCGGGAAGGGCACTAAGCGCGCACAAGCCACCTGACAGCCAGCAGAAGGCTGATGGGAGGGAGGAAGGAGCCAGCAGCTGGAAAGCAGGCACATGCAGCAGGGAGAAACGTGATGAGGTCTGGAAGGAGGAGGCGTGGGCTCTGCTATCAGATGGCTTCAAGGCAAACTCTGCCGACCTCTGTTGTGTCCATTTGACACAGCCACCACGCTAACTGGCTGTTTCTCAGCCCAAAAGGCAGAGGGATCCCAGCTCCCTGGAGGGGGTGCTTTGAATCAGGATCAGGCTTCTGCCCAACATGCAACCATTTGACAGCAGCAAATCAGCAATGGCACATTCAGAGTTGCCGGCCAGTGATAAGACCAAGCAGGGAATATGCAGAAGAGATGTCTATGAGTGCGTGCATTGCTGTCTGTCCATCAGGTGGTGTCCATGATGACGCCACACCAAACGCGTAAAGGGCTGCCAAACACTCTTGGTTCAAGGTGCCCTTGGTGTCTCTGCCATGCCTTGCAGTGCCCCCAGCTTAAAGATAACACGTGATGGTTCCATTAATAGATAGTTAGGTCCAAACTACTCGCTAGCGTGGCCCCTGGCAAATGTCCCTGTGTCACTTTGAAAGTTTTTAAAATAGTCTGTGGCACTCTTGTGAGTTTGCTGCAGTGTCCTGGGCCACCTGGGTGCAGAATTGGGATCCATGGACACAGGCCCTTGATTAAGAACCCCTCAGTATTTCCCACCTGCTACCGGAGTGAGAGACGGCAGAGGCGTGGTCTCAAATTTTTATAAAATCTAATTTTGTGAAAGGCCACTCAGTCGCCCATGTGGTTTCTGAGTGAGTTTCCTCTCTCCAACCACCTTCTAATACTAAGTCTTCCTGGGAACCCCTACCCATAAGGGATAGTTTTGTTTACTCAACTCCACACAGTGAAAGTTGGAAGATGTTTCATAGGGCCTTGCAAAGTGTTTTCACTCACACAGAAGTTCAGTTTGCACTGCGCACACCCCATTTGAAAGCAACAATAGCAGCAAAATCCCATTTCAGACGGTTGGATTCCTGATCTCATCCCAGCTGGCACTGCCTTTGCATCCATTCCATGCCTGTTTCTACCCTTCCCCAGACAAGTTCAGGAACCTTCTAGACGGCAGACGTCCTGGCCTCCACCCTGCTTGGGTCCCCTCCCCACCTCACCCCGGGCACAGTGCTAGCCAACAGGGGCTTATCAAAGTGCTTGTGGAAATAGTCGTGGTAACATGGGCACTCATGAGCAGTCACTGCCACCTCAGGGTGTCCCCAGGGATGGTGGTAATGACAATAACAAGCACCTTATTATTGCCCTTGCTGTCTCACATGGGCTCAGTAATGAATCCAAGGCGGGTAGGATCCTTCCTTGTTACTCCCAAATGGGAGTAAACAGAAACTATAATCTTCTGGAAGCCCAGACCTGGAACACAGTATAGACCAGACCTGACCCCCAAATCCACAGCTCCTCTTAGTCCAGATCATTTTCCTCCCCTCCTTCTGGTGCACTGAAAGGCAGGGACATGGGTATCCCTGGACAGCTCCCCCACCTGGGAGGAGGGGCCACAGGAAAGAACAAGGGAGAAGGGGGGAAATGAAGGAAGGTTCTCTATCAGTGGGGAAATAAAAGGGGTTTTGAAAGAAGCAGAGAGCAGCACACTCTATACCTAGGCTTTGAAAGCCAAAGTTTTCATTTTCACAGTAGAATCCCAATTTCAGTTATTTTTGCACGCTGCCCACACCCCGGGCACTGACACCTTTGACCCACCCTCTTTTTCCTCTCCACAGTGATTAACAAGCAGAAATAATTCTGAAATCTTTGGTAAAAATCATCCCAATGAAATTAAGCAGGTAGTCTATACTGAGGGTAGTGTGCTAGATACTATATAATTTTCTCCTTAGTAAAACATCCCATCTCTTTGTAGCATTCCTACCACCCAGATTCAGGGATGCTTGACACAGGGCATCTCCTAGCCACATGCCGTCACCACAAGCAACCTCTCAGAATATGACACACGGGCACACACACACACATTCAAATACTTTCTCTTCTCCTCTCAGTGTTCTGGACACTAGTCTCTAATCCTTAGTGACATGCCATGCATGCCTGCAATGAATGATCCAAGCTTGACACACTTGTGTTTCCCCAATGAGGCTCCCAGCTCCCAGAGGTGAGGGCTCTGAGGAGTCCGGCGAGACCTCCTCCCTCCCCAGACCCTCATGCTCTCTCCAGTAGAGCCCTTTGGGACTGATCTTCCAGGACAAAGGTCTCCATCCCCAGGACCTCCCAACTCTTCCACATCTTGGATGTCATGCCTTTAGCTAAGGCAAGGGCTTGTTCCTGCCCAGACCCCAAGCTCAGATAAGCAACAGGGCCCTGAAGGCTGCTGACACTTGCCGACAAAGTCCTGTTTTCCCATTCTGCATCACCACTGCCCAGTTCTTCCGGGCTCTCTTTGTCCAGCCCGTCCATCTCACACGCTAACATGAACAGCTGCGGTAAGGGAGAACGCAGCGCCTGTCAGCTAGCGTTACACTCAGGGGCCTCCAAAGAGGCTTCCCGTCTTCAATCTTCCTCATCCAGCTGCCCGCACATGTCCCCACTCCAAGGAGAGACGAAGCCCAAGGGGGTGGTCATCTGATCCCAGGCCAAAATAGGCCCTGAGACTCAGGCGTGGCCTCCCTGAACTACTCCGGGGTCAGCTGGGCCCAACAGTGACATACTAGTCTGGGCCAATGTTCTTCCATTCTTTTTAGACCCCAGAACCATGGAAAGAAATGAATTTTTCACCTCCACTCACTATGGGTATTTAGATACAGTCTAGATAGAAATATAGACATGGATAGATATACCTACGATCAGAAAAAAAGCCCAGAAAACCCACTTACCTTTTCTGTAAGTGATACACTGAGGCTTTTTAAAAAATCTTGTTGTTTTAAAGTGCTGACTGTAAACCACTAAATTGATTTCACAACCCACTAATGGTTTGCGACCCACAGTATGCAAAATGCTGTTGTAAGATACATGGTGTGTCTTATTCAGCTTGTACCCCGACATGTTTTTTTTTTATTCTCAAGGGGTACCAGGGAAAGTTCCAAATCTGAGCTGATCTGAGAGCCTCCCCACCTCCCATCCCCCACCCCCCACCCCCAGGGAGTCAGAGGCATTTGGACACCCAGCCAAGTCTCAGGCAAGGCCAGGCTGGGTGTGGGAGGGCTCCGATTACATCCCTCTCCATGGCTGTCTTCCCGGAACTCCTGTACCCACCTCTCTCCATGACGCTAAGTTGGTGAGGTGAACGGCAGCTGAGCCCGGGTGCCCACAGCTCCGGCGGGAAGGGAATGGGCAGGGAGAGGTGGGCACGAGGCAGAGGAAGGGAAGAGGCCACCGCATCCGCAGGACGATGCCGGTCGGCACCACAGCCTGGGCACCGGCCTTTGCCCCCCACTTCCTCCTGCCAGGAAGAGGACCCTCGTAATTCAGATCCCAACCTCTTATCTCCACCTAGAAAACCCCTTCCATGACACAGGCCTTCCCTGACCCTGAGAATCCAGAGAAAAGCTGGTTGTCACCCACACCCCCAATGGCTGGGGAGGGTAGGTTGTCACCCATACCCCCAATGGCTGGGATTTGAGGATATCTGTGAACAATGTTCAGTTCCAGCTTGACGAGGGGGAGACCTTAGGAATCACTTGATAGAGTTTTTTGGTTTGAACAGAAGAAATTTGTCATCTTCTGGCCCCCTCCCTACATCACCACTGGCCCCTGGGGTAGGCAGAGGGGGAGCCCTATCGCTCACCTGCGTCTGTGCCCACACTCTCTTCTTCGTTCTTCTCTTGATGGCGGGGGTGGCTCTGCGTCTGTCTGAGACACCCAGGCCCCTGAAAGCGATGGTATCTGTTGCATCCGTGATACTGTCTCCAGCCCCACCAGCTTCTCCACTGACCTGCAGCCACATCGGCTGACATCTGGAGACATACCCGGGAGGCCCAGGAGGGATGTGATGAACACTCCCTCCACACAGTGACAGTGACATTTCTGCTCAGGCCATGCTGGGGCTGGGGCAGGGTTGGTATTCCCTGTTGATGGGTACAGAGAGGTTCCCCTTTTCCCTCAAGAACACAAGGAGCCCCTCCAGACTCTTCTTCCCTCTCTTCGTTTCTCCCTGCTTCTTTCATGTCAGTCCAGTTTCTTCCAGCCCACCCTGGACATCAGTATGACATCAACAGATAGATGAGCCTCTTGAAATGGCATGTTGCAATCCCCCGGACCCAGTCCTGGGGGGGTCACGGGACATCGTGAGACCACGGGCTAGCAGAGGCAGCAGGCACTGTCTTCAGGCCCGTTGGTCAAGGCTGAGGCCTCGGAACCACAACAGCCAATCTGTGCCCTCAAGGAATTTACAGTGTCTTTATAGAGAAGGGTGAACAAATAGAGGGAACCGGCAAAGACAGCAGGGGGGAACGAATTAGTTCCTAGAGAAGTCTGCGTGACTGCAGAGGCCAGTCTCAGCTGGACTCTGGGTGAAATTTGACGCTCGGGAGAGCAGGTGGTGAGGGGAGGCACCAAGTGCTCAGGGACATTTGAGGAAACATTTGGACAGAGATGGAGGGTGTCTGTAGAAGAAAAGGATGAAGCAAGAGAGGGGGGCAGGGACCCATAGACGGTCCGGTCACTCACACCAAGTTAGAGAGTTTGGACTTTAATCTGTGGGCAATGGGAAGCTGTTGAAGGTTCTGTGAGCCAAGCGGGGAAGAAACGGTGGCAGGGGAGAATCACTTGTCAGTGGTGCATGGAAAGGACTGGAAGGGTTGTGCCCGGAGTCTGGGAGACCAGTTGGGAACCTCTGCACAAGCTTGGGTGCCTGGCAGCCGGGATCGGAGCTCAGCTGGAGACTTGGGGGATGCACGAGTCGGCCAAGGACACTGGGAGGGCGCCAGGGAGTAGTGACTGACTTTGCTGGGGTCAAAGATGGCATTGAGGTTTCTGGTTTGGAAGAACTAGGTGCTGTTCCACGGGGGGGGGCTATTATTTGAGAGCATAGTCGAAGAGTTCATTCGCAGTAGCGTTAAATGGAAACGCTACATCCTTGATGCAGTACAGAAATCCCAGCAGAGGGATGAGTCTGATTAGATACATCTTGTCTCCCTCTCCACCCCTCCCCACCACCCCCCGTCTCTTCAGGCATCAGAGAACGTTTTCCTTGGACACGGGTCATCACACCCTAAGCAACATTGGTGCGTCTCAGTAGAGATTTGCACCCAGCTGTCTCACCCACCAGGTGACCTAAGCAGAAGGCACCTCACAGAGGACAGCCGGTGGGCTGCCTGGAGACCCGCGGGCCCCTGAACTGATTTGTCCTTGGGGAATGATGGCGTCACTTGTTTTTCTGTTGGCTCAGCAGAGTGGGCAAGATCCCACAAGTGACAAGGATCTCTGCAGAAAAGTGTGTTAGACCAGGAACGAGGCCAGTCCTATTGTGCCAAGGTCTGATCCATCTCTCTGTTCTCACTCTTCACAATGCACACGGACAAGTCTACCTTGGCCCGGACGTGACGGCCATTTTTCTTTTGGTGCCCGCGTCTGGCTATTTCCCCTGAAATGCCATTTCTATTCACACACAGTGTGTACAGGAGGACCCTCCTGCTCTCTCCTCTTTGATACTGTCAAAGCTTCCTAAGGCCCCCAGCCTCTACCTCTGGAATAGCATCTGTGGTCCTTTGTACCTCCTACGTGTGCAAGGAGGGGATGGGGTGGACTTTTCAGCAAGGGTGGGAGCAGGTAGGGGTTGCTCCAGAAGATGATCAGAGAGGAGAAGGCCAACCAGACCTCTGGGGGATGGGGGGTTCCCCAGTACAGGGCTTATTCTCTGGAGGGTCAAGTGTTCTGGTGTAAGCCCTCCTGTGTCTTTCCCTCTGAACTTTGGTCACACCCCCAAAAATGAGCAGCTCCTGCTGACTCTGGGTCAAAAGGTCCCTTGTGCCTGGGCCCTCAGCTGTGAAATCCTCTTTGGTCCCACCTTGGGGGGTAGGGGGGAAGGGTCACGCAAGACAGGGCAGCTGCCCGAGCCATGCAAGCCACTGTAGGCTGTGATCAGTCAGCCCCAGGGATTCGTCCCTGTGGTCTACACCTTGTCCAGTGTGGACGCACCTGGGACCCAGCCTCACAAAGTCCTGTGTAAAGGGAATACACAGAGCCCTCCAGGCCACAGCTGCTTCCGATGTAAAATGAGGTCTTTGATCTTGGGGGACCGGAAGTGGCCCTCGGGTACTAGCAGTCCATGGCTGTCTGAAACCCATCAGCTCTCTTCTTCACCCCACAGCTCAATCTTCCCTAAACGTCGAGGATGCAAGTGGGAGGCCCCCACAATGCGGCCCAGCACCATGTCCTGGGCATTATATCCTGATTGTCTGAATAGAAACCAGGTGGCAGCACTGGAAGGAAACCCCCTCCCCCGCTCTGACGGCACTTTCACCCCTAAGCATTGATCGAATGCATCTGGTGGGTACAGGGTACCAGAAACACGTGGCAGACCCCACCTCCAGATGCTCACAGCTCAGTAGGAGGAGACAGACCAGTAAGTAAGAAAATCTAAACGATGTAGCCTTTCTCGGTGGGTCCTAGCCAGCCCAAGGCCCTGCCTTCTCCCCAGTTAGCATGGGATGATGAACTTTCGAATCGGGCGGTAGGGAGACCAGCGATAATGTTACTCCCAATTCAACCCTATAGCCCCAACACCCTTTTAGCTTTTGCTTTATGCTTTGGCACTTTCTTTGTTTTTGGTTTGCCGGTGATTAGGATTTGACTATTAAGAAACCTAAAAATTTGCCTGATGTACGTTGATTCTTTCTTCCTGGAACCTAGTCCCCAGGCCCATCTCCTGACGGGCACTGACACCTGGGAGCTCCCGACTCCAGATGAGACAGAAAATCCTGGAGAATCAATGACGGTGCTCTCAGCACTGGGAACACGGAGGGACACCAGAGATGGTGGCAGAAACTGTCACTAGCCCTCATCCCAGGACCCCCCACGGGAGCCCCAGTTTCTCCTTTACTCTTTGCTCTTCTCTTCAGCCAGGTTCCTTCTCAACCAAATGACCAGCCTATATGTTTGGGTGTCATTTTTAAGCCATGGCATCTGTTACCCCAGGCTGGCCCCAAGCTCTCCTGGGGCCCGGGAGATGCCACCTTTCTTTCTATCCACCTGCCCCAGTCAGTCATGACAAGGAAGGCCTAGAAGTATTACAGTCTGAAACTAGCTTAGAAGTATGTCAGTGGGGCCAAAGTGGGGTCGGTTGGGGGCAGGGGGTCTTTTCTACAATGGCTTTGAAGCTGCCATTGAGCACGTGTCCCCTGACTCTAAGCAGCCTCCCAACCCAAAACAAAGAGGTCCTGATAGCCCCAGACACCACCTCCTACCCTGTGCCTGGATACTGACAGGCGGGTATGCCTCCAAAAGTTTGTGTGGACACTTCAACCTCCTTGCCTTCATAAAGATTCAAAAGCGTCTAATGGACAGACAGGATATCTGCCCCCCGGAAAGCAGTGATCTAGAACGATGAGACAGGTATTAATCAAATGATGACCCAAGTTTGTGCTTACAACTCTAAGAGCAGGGAGAAAATGCCCAGAGTGCTGTAAGCATAGTGAAGGTTAATGTGGAGAACAGGCCTCTAGAAATTTCTAGTGCCCTCTAGTCCCAGCTAAATCTGACTTCCCAACAGATGATGGCTTCTCCCAACGTCCTTCCAAATGGCCAGATAAAAGGGCTACTCTCCAGCAAGCAACTCCCATGTGGACTCCAGCCAGAAGCAGCCCTGAGGGTCTGAGTGGTTCTGGGGCTTCCAGAGGCCTGTTCCCACGGGCCTCAGGCTGGACAGACAGACATGGCAATCACATGAAAACATGGCACATGCAGAAAGGCTGAGGAGCTGGGTTGTGATTTTAGCTTACTTTTGGCCCGTCTCTGTTCTGTATCTCTAGCCTTCGTTTTTGAAAAGGCCAGGTTGATTCTGAGCCCGGTTCTAAAAATGGAAACTTAACTCACTTTGCACCTGCCCCTGGTGGCTTCTGAGAGGCCCTGCTGCCTTGGGTCGTTTGCCCCAAGAAGCTTGGGGCCTCGGTCTCCAAGTAGGGGGTGCCCAGAAATCCCTGCAGAGACTGAAGTTGCACTGCTTTGTCCAGTTCGCAGCCCGTGCCAGGTACCTGTGGCTGCACACTGAGAAGTAGACGAATCTCTTTGTTTGCAATCATGCGTGAATTCACAGCAGGAAGGTAATGCTCCCTGGGGTGGATCTAAATGGGCATTTGCCCCCAGATAACCCTCAGCTAAATCTGGTGTGCAGCCTGCCTGGACCCCGGTTGGCTTCTTACCTCTCAGAGTGTGCAAAGCTTAATATTGGTCTTCACTTCTTGCTTAACACCGTTTCTCCAGAAAGAGTCCTTGAAAAGCACCTCCTTGGACAGGAAAGGAGGAAGCCAGAAAGCCTGGCTTCCAGAAATTCTGGGATTCAACAGGTGCCACTCTGGCCACCTGGGATCATCTGTGAGGACAGTGTGGCTCTCAAATGTCACAGGGAAAGACAACGTGGAGTCTGGCCAGTTCTTTCTCACTATTGGGTCCGACCGCCACATGGTGTCGCCGTTGAACACTGACCCTGTGGAGGGTCCCGGGATTGAGCTGGTCTAGCAGTGACGATGCCCTGGTGGGTCCCTGAGCCGCCTGCAGGCATCTTCATGAGAAGGTGGCCCCACTTCCATGGTGTCAAATTCAATCTCGGCCCTACGTTTGAGCACGCCCATGAGCACACACGTGTGTACACACACACACACGCTCGTGCACACACGCATGCACGCACACACGCTCAGTGGCTTTTTCCAAAGCACATCCAGTGTGCCAGATCGGCTGGGTCAGGGATTGCCTCCACCCCGCTCCCCCCACAGAATGTGCTAGAATCCCATCCTTTCCCCAACTGACCTCCTCCATGTGGCCTTACTTATATTGAACCTGGGCCGGGCCAGTGGTCTTTTCTTAAGGTAGTATTTTATGTCTTAGTGTGGCCCACCTTTATCCATCTCAAAAGACTTCAGGACTTCAGATATCAGGAATTAGAGGTTGGGAGTCTTTCCCAGAAGGTTCTAGCTCTTATGCAAGTAGATTTGCCTCCTTACCTCATTAGCTTTGCATTCAGGAGATTCTCTGGGCAAGCCCAGGAAGGTTCTGTAAGAGTCTAAATCCATAAAAAAAAAGTAACTGCTTGCTCTCACTGCTCTCGCTGCATCACAGAGGGACTTTCAAGTGGGTTTTTAAAGGGGAGAGATTAGCTTCTCACAATTAAAAACAAAAATGAAGGCAGGTACATTTACATTTCTTCTGTACGTGTGGTCCTTTCTGTCTACTTGGGGGTATGGTCTCCCCTAATCTTTGATTCTGTTTATTCCACTACAGAGTTAACTATCAAACCTAAATTCTAAGACTTTTTTAGCACAGGAGGGCAATGGGCCTTTCCTGTTTAGACATGGAAAATACTTTCCCATGAGTCGTTCTTCTAGAAGCAGATTATTAATCTAAGCAGAAAATCTCCCCAAATCATGCATAGCACGGATAGTGTTCAATGCGTTCCACAGCATACATCTGAAAAAGCAAAAACTAACTTAGTTTCTACCCAGGGGCCAGCACCATGGATCATATCACATTGGGCTACAATTATCACGCTCCTTTAAATTTTAAGATATCTAACTGGGATGATTAGAAACTGAAATATGCAAAACTCTATTGGCCACGTGGAGTCTGCCCAGCAGCCACCTAAGAGAGGGTTTCTTACCTCACTGCCTATCAAGTGACGGCTCCTTGAACTGAACTCTCTGGGCCGGTTTTGGGAGAACTGTTGAGCCTGCAGCCAAGAAAAACATAAAAAATCTTCCTGGTCAGAAACCACATCTAATCTCACCAAACGATTATAAATTTCTCTTTGCCATTAAAAAAAAAAATCTCAGATAATATACATCCTTGATGGAGGGCCAGCATATCTGTCCCTGAGATCCATGGAGGGGCGGGGAGGGGGGGTGTGTTCTGGGGAGAGGAAGGAGGAAAGCAGGTAGATTAGAACACCCATTTATTATATATAGTGTCAGATTATTTGACATTTTTACAGTAAGCAGTCACTTTCATGCTTTTCTAATTCTTAAGTTTTTTTAAGTTTCAATGTCATTTCTTTCTTGATGAAACCCAAGCATAGCTGTCTTCGGCTACTACATACCCACGAAAATACTGTAAGCACAGTGGCCTATAAACGAATTGGCTTGCTGGTTATCATCCCAAGAAAAGATCTTGTAGAAACAACCTAAGGCTGTATAGCTTGTGTGGACGTTTGGCTCCACTGATTAACAAAAGGCTTTGAAATATGCTGAACGAGACCAGTTTGGATCCCTGTGCTGATGCATGTAAGAAGTCTGTACTTTAGCATCAGAACAAGGCATTTCTCGGATAAGAATTTCCAGTTCAAGCACATGGGGTGTAGTCTGAAACTTCATTCATATTTGAGAGTGACTTGGACCCACTTTTAGGGGAACCAGACACAAGCCCCCCACTGTAGCTGAGCTCTTCCTCATACAAATAATGTGACCTCATTGCCAGGTAAAAGTACCTGGATAGACAAGTGACCCTCCTTTCAATGAGCTATTACAAATTCTGCCCCCACACTCTGACCAGTGTCCTCAGACCTCATGTCCACACTTACTGGGGTGGCATTTTGAAAACATGGATTTCTTTTTATCTTGTTTTCAGAAAACATATATTTCTTGCAGATACAGAACACTACTTTGCATTAATTGAGCATTTTAGGGTAATTTCAGAAATGTGTTTAAAGGTTAAGGTTTAGAGGTTATACCTGTTCTCAGAATATCGGCTAGAAGAAAAAGCTCAGTCAACAAATAGGTTTAAATCTCTATTGTGTTTGGTTTGGAGGAATCAAAAAAACATAAAACATAAAGTTAAAATTTAACTACCCATCGCAGTCTGAAAAATAGATCAAAGCTGCAGAGAGATGGGATTTTTTTAATTACATGAGTTTGCTCTCATGCTTTTTATGTTTTGTTTCTGAATGGTAGAGAATGATCGCGCATATTCCGCACTTCCACAAACCTCACGCTGCAACAAAGTGAGGCTTTGAGTCCTGCCTCCCTGAAATGCACATTTGTTTTCCTTTTGAACAATGGTGTTTGAGGTATCAGAGGCCTCTTGGTGCAAGAGTACTTCAAAATGCTGCTCAAGCTGAGGATTTTGATGAGATGATTGCCACTTGGGGACCTGGGAAGGGTTATCCTGCAGCACATCTGGAGAATTATTTCTATGTTTGTGCTCTGCGGTAACTTGTAATTCAGCACCAGGATTCCCTTTGATCCCTATTTTTTAACTAACAAGGCCATTGGGGGTCTATAGCAAATAACGAAGGACTAAGGATAAGAACTGAGACTGCTTGGTGGTCAGAAAGCATCATGGCACCTGGCAGCGAGAGCGAGGCCACCCAAGGATGACATACGTTTTGAAGATGCTCAAGAGTCTCCTCGAGCTACTCCACAGCTGCAACCAATATACGCACAGAGCATCCACACTTGGCCTTAAAGGGAAATTGTTTTTAAAAAACTTTTAGGTTTTTAAAACTGGGTATTTATCTTCTTTAATTCCTCCATGTGCCTCTCAGAGTTCATGAACCAACAGTCGGGAAACATCCTCTTGAACAGCTGATGGGAAGGCACAATGATTAGAACTTTGAAAAGCATCTAAAGGGTTTGTTTAGGGTTGATTTTTGCTGGTTGGTGTGTTTGAGGGGACACCTGGGTCCCGCTGGCCTGTGTGTGCTTTTGCAACCCCGTGTTCTTCCAACCCATGGCCTTGTTAGGATTCTCAGCTTTCCTAGAAGATCTCAGTCCCACTGCCTGTCAAAGCACCTACCCAGCATCCTGAAGTAACCACACTCCTAGCATTTGGCAGAGATATCAGCTGGGCACAGTAAGGGGACCCCCCCTGAAATAGAGCCCACCCTGTTCATCGGGGACTCCAGAAGAGCACTGTTCTCAAGCTTCTTAAACCCAGTCTGCATTTTGATAACCGTGCCCCCAATCACAGGCTATCCTTTACAACGTTTCTTGAAATTTCAAAATAAATTCAATCCCATAACTTGGAAATTCACTCTACAATAGCCCCACACCTGGTAGAAAGGAGGAAACTCTTTTCTATAGTCCCGTAGACTATAATATGATTACGCACCAAGATACTATAAGAGCATCAATTGGAACATTCTTCGTATTAATAAGACATTAAGGAAGTGGTAAAATACAAGATGAATATACCAAAATCTCCCAAACCATTATCTTTCCTCTATTCCAACAAAAAGCAGAAAATATAGGGGTATATTGAGAGGATTGAAAAACATCAGAAACCACACTAAGGAAAAATGTCAGACCTATATTAAAAACACAAACCTTTTACAGAGATTGATAAAAGAGAAAAGTTAATGGAAAGACATAACCTTGGATTGAAAACATTCAATATATTAATGCTGTTAATCCTCACCAAAGTAACTGTTAGGTGAAATGAAAGCCTAACTAGATCCCAGTGGGATGTTTTTTAACTTGATGAAAGATTCTAAAGCTGATCTGGAAGGAGGAAAAAAAAAAAAAAGATAAGAGGAGAATAGTTAAGAGTTGTTTAGGGAATATCAAGGAGGCACTTTCCCCGAGAGATGTCCACCTGTATTATTATTGATACAGAAATTAAAATAGTGTGTCACTGATGCAAGACTGGGGCAGAGTCTAGAAATCTATTATATGTTTTTAAAAAACTTAAATCTGAGAAATGAAATACCAGAAAGCAATGGATACTGTTTGAATTACCTAAAAGTGAAATTGGAAAACATGGCTGTTTGGGAAGGGGAAGGAATCAAATTTGATCCCTATTTCATAACACACACTCAAAAAAATCTGAGTATATTAAATTTTTAAAAAATGAATCCAAAAATGTCTAGAAGGAAATATTTGTGTATATTTAACTAAAGCCTAGGTGAGCAAAGGCTTTTTTAAAATTTTTAAAAATGTTTTATTTTTGAGAGAGAGACAGACAGGTACAAGCAGGGAAGGGACAGAGAGAGGAGGAGACGCAGAATCTGAAGCAGGCTCCAGGCTCGGAGCTGTCAGCACAGAGCCTGATGCAGGGCTTGAACTCCTGAACTAAGAAATCATGACCTGAGCCGAAGTGAGATGCTTAACTGACTGAGCCCCCCAGGTGCCCCTAGCAAAAGCTTTTTGATCATTAAGTAAATGAAAGTGATGATCACAACAGAAGGAATTATCTAAAAACATATCAAAAACAACCTGCACAAAGCATAAAAGGAAATGATAAATTGGTTAAAAATATTCTAAGGAAATGAACAAAGAGCCGAAAGGCTTAATCCAGCAAATATTTTTATATATAAATAAGGAAGACAATCCTGGGCAAACATAATCCAGGTATACAACTTTTAGAAGAAATACAAATGTGTAACTAAGTTCATGATAAATGTTTGATCTCAAGATTGATCAGAAAAAGGCACGCCAGCAAAATGAGACCATCTTTGCAGTTAGTAATTGTGTATTTTAATTATATTCACAGTTGATGAGGTGAAGCGGGGTGGAGGAGGGACTGGACGGGCGAGGGGAGCTGCTCAGGTCCCCTTCCTGGGAGCCTGCCCAGGGAGCAGAATTGACTGACAGCTCTAGCTGCCTGCCCCCTCATGATGACTGAGGGTCCCAAGCACAGCTTGAGAGTGACAAGGGTCCTCAGGCCAGCCCATTCTTGCAAGAAACATTGGTTTGAAGGGTCCCTCCCTCTGCTCAAAACATTCTTAGAATCATGCCACAGTCTGAGCCACATTTACACAACCCTTTCCTCTCTCGCCTGCCCAAATTTCCGTCTGAAGTCTCTTCTGCTGGCTCAGCCCCTTCCCCACCTTCTCCTTCACACTGGCATTTGCCCCCATCCATCCAAATGCATCTGGGTGCCTGCTTCTCAGACACCACAGTGACACCAGAAGTGACGCGGGCACTGTCCTATGCTGTTGACGGGGCTGTCCGTGAGCACAACCCTTTTGGGAACTACCCACAATGGAATTAATGGCATGCCCTCACTGAAGACGATGTTGTGTGGTCATGAACCGTCAGGTTTGGGAAGAACCCTGATGGGAAAATACTTGCGTTATACTCTTAACTGGCTAAAGTGAGAAACTACATTGACAGCGTGACATTCGTTTTAAGGAACTCTCACGTATAATGGACGGACACATAGAAAAAAGACAGGCAGCAAACCCACCAAGATGTACAGGGTGGCTATGTCAGGAAGGGGCCAGGGATGGCTTTTCCTCTTTATACGTTTCCGTACTTTTCGTATTTTCTGCAGAAAGTAGAGATTACTTCATAGCCTGAAGCTTTAAACAACGAGATTTAAATGTAGGGGAGAAGAAGAGGGAGCGATAGAATGGGAGCCCAGTGTAATTGTCTAGAATCCGTCATGATGGACTGGGAAGGGGGAGAGGGCTCCTGGCCCGGGCCAGATAGAAAGGCCACGACAGACATTCAGATGACTGGAGTGGCCATGGCCACAGACAGGAATTGCGTGGTCTGAACCATCACTGGGGCATGGGAACAGGGGTTTTATAAGAAAAGCAACAGGAGAGGTGCCTGGGTGGCTCAGTCGGTTAAGCGTCTGACTTCGGCCCAGGTCATGATCTCACGGTCCGAGCGTTGGAGTCCCGCATCGGGCTCTGTGCTGACAGCCAGCTCAGAGCCTGGAGGCTGCTTCAGATTCTGTATCTCCCTCTCTCTCTGACCTTCCCCTGATCGCTCTCTCTCTCTCTCTCTCTCTCTCTCTCTCTCTCCCCCACTCTCTCTCTCTCAGAAATAAATAAAACACTTTAAAAGATTAAAAAAAAAGAAAACAGAAAAGCAACAGGAAAGATTAAGAAAGAAGCTCAAGTCAGAACAGCAAAGAGTCTTCAAGTGCTAAGCCAGTCCGTGGAAAGACTTGGAAGGTTCTTTGGCTTTGTCAGCTGACTGATGCTCCCTTCTCACTGCCATTCCTCTGAATACCCAGATTAAACCCAGAGAAAGCACCCACAGCCAGAAGCAACTAGAAGGAGTTTGAGGCTTAGCTGCCACGTGCTCATCTACCTGAGTGCAGGGAGCCTAGGCCGCCACGGATCCCCCAGGGGGGGGAACAGAGCTTGGCTGTAGCACCGTTCTCCCCCCCCACCAACCGCAAGGGAGGGCAGGCTTCTCTTGACATAGCTCTTTCTCAGGATTTTTCTTCTCTTCTGCTTCATCCACGTTTCAGTTCTGAAAGGAGACATTTGGGGAAGATTTTGTGTCAGCATAGGTTAAGCAGTGGTCCCTCATTCCCAGGACGTAAACTGGGTCGGTCCCCACGGTTTGGGGTGTGGGCGCGTCATGACGCTCTGGAATGTGGAGGAACCCTAAGATGTATTTTGAAGGTAGACTATATACCGAGTCCATATAAACACATAGCGGGGGTGCCAGCCTTTCGGAGAGCTCTCTCTGGTCCAAGCACACCTCACTCTCCCTCGCAGGGGCGGGCAGGGCAGGGATCCTTGCCTCTCAGTCAGGTCCCCTTGCTGAAGTCCAGTGAAATCCGAGGAAATCCGGGAGGAAGAAGGCCTTGATGTTTCTGTTCTCTTTGTCTCCTCCCAAACACTGGGCCCGCGGAGACCTCTTCCTGCTCAAAATTGAGCAAACCGAAAGAAACACAGAAAAAAAAGGAAGAAAGAAAAGAAAATGGGAACAGAAAATAGATCCCCAGCCCCGAGGGAGAGCACGCTTCTGGAAGTTGCCCCACGCACTATTCCCGCACCATGTGTCAGCCTGTAGTGCAGGCAAATGAGAACTCAGCTTCTAAAGATGCTTCAGTTTGGAAAGATAATAACAAAATCCTGGTTCCCGCCGGAACGCCTATGCCTTCCTGGCTGGTGAGGTCTCTCTAGTTGTTCCCTTTTGACTCCAGAGAAGCTCGCAGAACCCCCCTCCCTTGAGGACCCGCCTCTGTCCACTTCATTTTTATTTTTTTACTCCTGTATCTCGTGGCTAGCCACACCTATGTCCCTCAGACAGAAACCACCAACTCTGGTCCTGGAGGGCTCCTCCCACCCCCAACATGGCTCCCAGCCCCTCCAGGACTTTTCTGGGCCCCTGTGGGGCTTACCTATCAAAAGGAGGGGTCCAGCTCCCCAAAGGCTGCCCTGTTCCAATCTGTCTCTGCCTGTGGAGGGAGAAAGGAGGGAGGCGTGGAGCGGGGGGGAGGGGGGTGTGTGGAGGGGGACAGAAGGGGGGCAGGCCAACTCTCCCCCACCTTTGGCTTCGAAGGTGCAGTAGGCAAACCCCTCTTCTTCCAGTCTGGGCATCTCAGAAATGCACAGGATTCTAGAGATGAAGAAAAGCCCTGGACATGTCGTTGACACTTTCCCAGCTAACTGCTGAATCCCGTTTAATCAAATGCCCAGGTAATACATGGCAAGACTTGCTTCCAAGAAGTGATGGGTCACGAGGCTCAGGGAGGTCTCTTCGGCCCAGAAAGGCTGGGTCCAACGACCTTAGACGTTCGAGGGGTAAGGGGACACGGAGGCGGGGCTTCCCCACAGCTAGTACAGGAAGCAGATGGAAAGGCTCGACCCTTTCTCTGGGACCTTCCCCACACCCCATTCTGGGCTCCCTCTGCATGACTCCAGATTAGGCGGGGTCGGCTGAGAATCGCTCCAGGCATGACCCAGGGCCACAGTAAGGGGTATCTATGAAGTGAGTATCCATCACACCCATCAGTGCACTCAAAAGTGAAACGTAAGTTTCACAAAACAGTACTTAACTCTACTATATGCAGTATAGGCGGATATTTTCTCTTGTGGTTTTGATGCCGTTCAAGACCCACTGAACTATTTCATGACTCACGGTTGGGTGGCAGCTGGCAGTTCAAGGAGCACTGCCCTAGGAGACGGGCCCCTGGGCACCCTGGCAGCCTCCCCTTAAGTGTTGGAGAGGAACCGTCAGAACTGGAAGGCATTGGAGACAGGGCTCCCATCCTTCTCTGTGCTAAGTCACAGGAAACACTTGAGACCCCCGGCACAGCGCCCAGGCAAGGAGGTCAAGGCTCTGGAAATTTTGATAATGGACTTTGGACCATAGAAAAGGCACAAAATGCATTGTCTGCGCAGAGAACATTGTGTGGATGCCATTCCAGAATCTCACGTTTCGCCAACACCCACCCCTGCTTTTTAGGTTAGGGGGGGCCCTGGGTGGGGGGTGAAGGGTGGGCTGGGGCCTGCAGGAAAGACGCTGGGGGTAGGGGTGGAGAGGGAATCTCGGAGGGAAACTGCTTTGAGGCATGTCCCATATCCAGGTCAGGGGTCAATCCGCAAAGCGGAAGCACAAGCACCTGTATTTTCTAGGCTTTTCCCATTCCTGATGCCAGGCACCCCTCCTCCTCCCTGCTGAGGAAAGACTGCTTACCCCGCAGGATATTTGTCAGGGAATCCTGAGCTCCCAGGCTCTGAGTCTCAAATAGAGCCAAGCTTGTCACCTGTCTGTCCCTAAATGACCAGAGTTTAGGGGCAGCTGGTGACTCCTTTAAACTTCAGCTGAGCTCAGCTGATACCCTTTCACAAGGAACACAAGAGATAAGTGATCCCCTCTCCCTGTACCCCTAGAAGCATCCTTTGAAAGGTCCCTGAAGGAATGGAGCAGGGAAGGAGCCCCCAAGCCCTCCCATAAGCCCTGCTTTGGGCAGCGGTCCCTTCTGAGTATCACTGCCCTGCCTCGCCTCCTCACCTCCGGGAAGCCGTTGTCCTAACCACTGAGCCTAGTGTTTTCAGGAACACAGTAGCCAAGTCTCCAGCAGCATCTCTCAGGCTGCCCGCACCCTGGCATTGCCCAGACGGCCTCAAGCCCCGGGGCTCTGCCCACGAGGACCCGACCCTGCCAGAGGTGGGTTCACCGCTGCCAAGCCAAGTCAGAAGACTATCCTTTTGTTGTTCTCTTCCCTTCAGTTGCGAGCCACTGGGGGCTGGCCCACAGGGGGAGTGTCGTCTGCCCCTGACATCTAAGAGTCCCTTTCATCTCTGTCTCTGACTCAAGTCACTCCACAGTCCCCCAAGTTCTTACAAACACCGTTGTCCACAGCGCTTATGGAATACTCACTACACTGCACTCAAGCCCAAGGAGATAAGGAGACAAGACAGATTCTAAACACCCAAGGAGCTTTACAAAGCTGCTGGGAAGATAGCAGCCCAAGCCATGTGTGACTGCCCGCAAGAGGCCAAGCTAGGCGTCTAGGGGGTGGGAGCTGGGCAGGATGACGGGGGTGCCAAGGGAAGTAGAGAAGAAATATGCAAGCCCAAGAACAATTGGAAACCCCACTAGGCCGGAAATGAGGGTTTAATGAGAAAGTTCTTGGGATGGGGGTGTGGGGGGGTGGGGAGAAGGAATGTGAGGGGAAGAAAGGGAAAGACTATACAACACCATCCCAGTCCCCCAGGGCCACAAAGGATGGACTCCCTCATGCAGGTAGCTTCTCCCTCCTCTGTGTCATAGTTCTGTCAAGTGACCCAAAAATGTGTCTGAAGAGACACTTCCTGTCTCCTTCCCGTAGACTCGATGTCTAGCATTCCTCAATGTCCTAGACCAGAAAGTCCACTTAGATACATAACGGCGGCACAGAGCCCCATGAGCAGAGAGATTCAGCCTTGTGCTAGGCTGGCCATCAGACAAGGAGACACCAACAATCTCTTCCAGATCCCAGATCGACGAGTCTCTCTTCTCCCTCCCAAACCCATCCTCCATTTCCAAGGCTGTCCTGTGTCTGGTTGACCAGCTGTCACCATTTCCCTGTCATGGTTGATAGGCACGGCCATGGGGCTACGTTCTTTCCAGTGTGGAAAGAAGATGTGGATGACTTCCAGGTAGCCCAGAAAAGCATGGTACATTCCCACATCCCATGAGCTGGAGCGATGATGACCAGAATAGCAACCCTGGAAGCCACTCGTTGAAAATAGCAGAGCCACTCTCCGCGTGAGTCTTACGGGAATGCAAAGAGCGGTGCACTTTGTGCCCCACCTCCAACCATCCAGGACACGTGCCCTGGACTATTAGGTGAGAAAGAAAGAAACGTCTCTGCCCTTGAGCTCTATTGTATTTTGGGTCTATTTGTGAGTAGCGCTTTGGCCTGCCCTAACATAGTCTCAAAGGCCAAAGTTTTCCTTTATCAGTCAAATAAGTGACTTAAGAATGGTTAATGAAACTCAGTTACTTAGAATTCTGGGTACTGATAACTTAGGGAAAGAGAAAATTAGGTGGCGATTTAAATGAAGGGTTACATATTCATAAACTTACCCTAAAACATTTTGGAGATGTCGACTTTGGCTTTGTATATCTCCATTTGAATTTGAAGGCAGGGTTGGCAGCTGGTTCGAAGGAGGTGTGTAATTGAGGATTGTTTTGCAATTCAATAAGCATCCCCTAGGAGTCCCTCCAGGGAAAACCAACTCCTAGAAAGGGAGCTGGATACAAAATAGAAGAAGCGGCCAATCCATACCCCCAGTGAACTTGCCATATAGTAGATAAGTATCAACAGTTTATTGTAGGACTCTGCTCTTTCTTCCTATCAGACCCAGCTGCTGCTTGGCTCCAGGCACAGCTTGATGGGTTCTGACTGAAGCCATTTAGAGAAATCTGCTAAGCTTGTGGATGCAGGGGCCAGAGCTGGGCTCTGGGATGCCAGGCCTCACACTGGTCCTTGACATTGTGTCTGCCAGAAAACCAACCACATGTATGTTTCAAGTGACCACTTAGAAACAATGGTACCCTTGACAGGGCTCCAGAAAAGCAATCAAATACAGTGACCCAACCGGTTCTCACCTTCCAAGGTCTTTTCTGCAGGCCCTGGAAGATACTGACATCATGCAAATGTGGTGTCTGAAAGAAGAAAACCAAGGCATTCTGGAAGGAGAGTTGGTGCTTTCCCTCCACCCTTAGAATTGTCCTTTTGAGGCACTTGTTGGGATGAGCACTGGGTGTTATATGGAAACCAACTTGACCATAAACTATTTGTGAAAAAAAAAAAAAGTCCTTTTGAGGAGAATTGTGTCTCAGGAAGAAAACTACTGCCGTCAGCATGGCACCGATCATGACCAGTAGGAAGGCAAGGGGGTTCCCGGGCTGGGGACGGAGGCTGGGCTCAGTCAGCTGCTAAGATGCCTTCCTGAACTGTCTAGGATGCTTTTGGAGCTTACATGTTGAGGCACATGTAAAGTGCATTGTTGACATGTTGCATGGCAGAACCTAATTCATATTCTCTTGTTAGTTCTCCGAGATGTGCTTGCACTGGGGAAGGCCCTCACTAACCGCTTTATTCATGGTGGCAGATGGGGAAGCATGTCCCTGGAGATGCGCCAGCTGCCCTCTTACCTAGAAGCAGGGATCGTGTCCCAAGGAAGGCACGAAATCACCCTTGCCTCACCTGTCCGCCCCTAACTCTGGGACACGGGAGCTTCACCAGACCTGAGGTGACTCTTTCCCACCTTGGAGACTGTCTTCTGTGGGGGACAGGACGGTGCCCCAGCCCCGCCCTCATCAGATCCGTCTCTCCACCCCCGTTGAGAGAGAATGGCGGCCAGTGGGCTCACAGCCAGATTTAGCCGGCAACTAGGAACAGGTGTATCACGTCCTGGGAAGACGATTCTCCCCTCGCGCGCCCTGGCCACCTTCCCCTGCCCCCACCCCAAAGTCCTAATCATCACTCTTACACACTTACACAGGAGGACATTCTCTCCCCTCCTAACGGTGGGACATTGGTGACATTTCTGGACGGAACCAGTTATATGGCTCAGTGAGACACGCCCCCTCCCCTTGTTGAAACGGCCGCATCTGTAGAAGAGACCGAGAAATATCTGGGGGGAACTGGCTTGTCTGGGGAAAGCGGCGAAGGGGCTGTGTTTCACGTTTGTTGAGGCAGGCAGCGCAAATTCCAGTGGAAGTGCTTCGGCCTTCTGAAGAACTGTGGCCCGGAGCAGGGCCCATAATGTGGTCCCACCAGCTTTAGGCAGCTCCCCACCCAGGCTGAGCAAGAGGAGCCCAACCTGCAGACCATCCCCCACCCACCCCGGGCCCCCCACCCTGCACAGCAGCCTTGTTGGTGACGGACACGTCGAGGGGGAGCTCAGTCACTTACACATTTTTGAGAAGTGCTAAATTGCAATCATGCAAATATGTTCTACATCCCATTTCCTGCTCCATGTAATGGAGAGAAAATGCAAATGAAAGTATCCAGAAGACACTGTGACTGGATCAAGTCTTTCTTTCAATCGCTACGGTCTTCTGAAGATAGAGCTCACAACCCCAGCAATGCCACGGCCTCCGGTCCTGACATTCCAGCTAAATGCTTCTGCTGTCGCTCCCTTAGCTGACCTCTGAGTCCCAGGCAATGCACCGCGGGCTGCATCTGGCCAGCTCGAAGCCCACCCCTAAGCCCTGAATTCCTCCCCTGACAAAAGCCTCTGTGGTGCCAACATGCAGCTCTGCTCTACCCCACGGAGGGATCTACCCAGCCCCAAAGGGCTAGCCGGGATGGAAGCTAAAGAAACTCCACGCACCTGGGCTGGCAAACATAAATCCTGGAGGTGGTATCACGCTGGTAAACTGGGGGAAGGGGGGAGTTGTGACTGGGAGGAGGGGGATTCTAGCACAAAATCCTGCTCCGACGATTTAGAAGAGTGAAAGGTGCCGAAATGCTTCCTTGTGCAAGAACGTTCCTGAGAATGTGAGGCCTACACGGGTGTAGGTTTCTTGGTGTGTTTTGTAGGGCAGTGTGTCCCCAGTGCCCCAAATTGGACTTGGCACATAGTAGGTGCTCAGTAAATATTTGTGAAATGAATGAGTGAATGAATCGATCAGGATGGGCTCCTTAGCAACCGAAAGTAGACGTGTGGAATTATGTCGTTGAAGAGAGCCCCTGCCAGCGAGGGTGCCCAAAATAGGTACCAGGGCCGGCTGGCTCACCACCAGGGTGCATGTTTCTCCCTAGAGGCCCCGGCAGGACGGGAGGAAGGTGGGGGGCCTTCCTGCACCCAGCCCCTGCAAGCTCAGAAGCCTGGTTTTCCTGGGCATCCAGAACTGATAAACTCGAAGGCCAAGGGTGATCATTAGAAAAAAAAGAGAAAGATGTCTGTCCCGGGCGGCAGCAGCGGGTACTGCGAGCACACCTCCCTAGTGTCTGCCCCCTCCTCTCTGATCCTCTGAGGTCTGCAGTCGTCCCCACCGCCCCGGACTCCTCTCCCCTCCTGGGCTGTCTCCAGGACACATCTGGGGTTTACCTTAGGGATGGGAAGTGTGGCATCAGGACAAGGCACATTAACAGGGGTGGGGAGGGGGGCTCTCAGGCAAGATTGACATCATCATATGTGGCTTCTTGGGGCGCTGATGGGTAGGGACTCTCTGGTAAGGGCAAAAGCGATGATCATATACACCAAGAATCTTTGCCTTCCATGATCCACTTCCGGGAATCAGTCCTTAGAAGCGATGAGAGGAGGCATCACGATACACCTGAAACAAGCCTTAATAATGATGGGAACATGGAAGCCACATAAGCGTCCTGGAGAGAAGGGCTGGATGAGAGTATGGCCCTCGGGAAGCCCACTCGTGCCCCCAGCATGGCGTAGGACCGAGAGAGGACGGGCGCCTCCAAATGTAATTAGAGCATGCCTGCAAAAGAGTTCAGAAATGCATGAAGGGTGGGGGTTTGCAGAGATGACTGACCGTCGCGGGGCGCATGGCATTTCACTCAAAACAGAAAAAGAAAAAAACTCTATACTCCGCTTCTGTCCCCGGGGCTCCCTGGGTACATCCAGCCCCTGAGCCCCCAGCTGTCACCAGATCCTCTGGATTCACCATCCCCCATGGCCTCTGTCTTCTTTCTTATTGGATATTTATAAAAAGAGAGACCTAAATGCAATGTGTCCCAGGCCAAATAGGGGGTCCCTGGCACAGGCACCCAAGAGACACAGCAGAAGCCGTCAGAAGGCACTATATACATAGGTATTATATATGTGCACTTTTACATATGTAAGATGCATAAACAGATGAAAAAAAGATTTGAGGTGACTTTGAAGAAATGTAGATGACATTTGATTTCCCACTTGGGCCTCTTTTTCTATACCAATGCCTGAGTTTAGAAAAACACAGAGTACCCTAACAACAGTCCAGGCAGGGGTCCCCTAAAAGTATGCCAGCTCTTTATATCTGCAAACAATTTGATCCCTCCTCTCTGTTCCTCCGGGTCCGGCCCTCCTGCCGCCTCCTCTCTCCTTGTGGACGGTCCCCGGCCCCCAAAGCCCTTAGAGAGATGTGGACTTGCCAGCTGGTGAATGAAGGCGCCCATTCTGGAGGCTCCCTTGGGTGTGGCCCAGACACCGGACCCCTCAAGCCTTCCTGGGAGGTTCAGACTTGAGGCTGTGTTTCTGAGCAATTCCTGCCCCAGAAGGGCCAGCCTCGCCAGCATGCCCGAGGGCCCAGCCAGCCTTCCTCTGCCTTTCCCTGCCCCCACCCCTCTCCCACCTCCCCGCCCCTGCCCCTCTCCCACCTCCCCACCCCTACCCCATAAGGAGCTCTGCTGGGCTCCATGTTCCCAGCGTGGGCATCTCAGAAGCTAATGAGAGGCCCCCAGCAAAGAGGAGCCTAGAGAAGTAACTAAGACTTCAGCTTCTGGAAATCGCCCATTAGGCCATTAAAACCATCCCCTCCTCCAAAAAAAAAAAAAAACAAAAAAAAACACCGAAACAAAAACACGGTTTTTTATTTTTAAAAAAGATGGGATATTTATTATAAGAGGAAGACTCTTTTTAAAGGCATCAAAGAGATGACAAGCTAGTGGGGAATTATGGAGCAGAGTTGCAGAGAAGAGAACAGTAAACCCAGCTCTCAAAGCTGCTCTTGCCTCGAGGGCGCTGGTGGATCCAGATGAATCCGCTTAGAAACTAAGCTGTGCTTCCAGTGGGCTCATGGGCGACCGTCACAGCCCAGCGCCCACCACGGTCTGGGGCCCTAATGATCACCCCCCCGCTCTGCCAACTACTATGCAGGAGGTTACACCCCCAGAGCAAAGGAAAACCGGCACTGAGCCAGCCCTCTGTGGGCCCACGGCTCGGTTCCATGTCCTCTGGTTGACCTAGGAAACCCCAGGCCTCGAGCCTGCATGATGGCGGCAGCCCCCGCTCTGGTACCGCAAGCGTTCTGTCAGAAAAACAGGGGAGAGACTTCTCTGGAAGAAGGTTAACATCACCCTAGGCCTCAAATCGTTCATACCCAGGAAGAGCCATCCTTGAAATCTTTCCTCACTGGGAAGTCCTGGCAGGCTGCCTCCTTAAAAAGGATATGGCGGTCACCTCACGAGGACACTGGAGTGCCTGCCCCTAAGGGGCAAGAGCAAACCTGACCACTCCCCACACTGTGACGAGCCCTCACTGTGCCCTTTTCTGGGATGAAACTGGACCCAGATGCAAGCTCTCTGTGAAATCAGAGCACTGTGCGTGCCGGAGGCCTCTTCTCCATAAGAGAAATTCCAACATTTAGAAAATTGGAACCGCTAAAACCCATCATCATCGTCTCCCACAGTGGTCTCTGCAAGGAGCCATGACGGTTTCTTGGGAAGCAGGTGGCCCTGCCCAGGGAGCGTGTCTGACCCTCGGAAATGGGCTCCAGCCTCTCTGAGAGGACAGTATCCCTTTGTGATGTGCTCAGGACACATCCCTCCCCTTGGTCACTTCTCCTGAGGCTCACTCCTGGGCCTCCCTTGTCCCATCCCCATCCCTTCCTGTTCCTTCCAATCCAATTCAGGGCTGACTACTGCTTTCATCCCTTAGAACCCTCACCACAACGGGGGACTTTCATCTGCTTGATGTCTGCCTTCTGCTTAGTATGAATTCCACAGACACCAAAGCCAAGACTGTTTTGTCCACGAGGGTGTTCACAGTTCCTAGAACAGTGCCTGGCACAGAGTAGGGCTCGACCTTTTGGTTTTTTGGGGGGTGTTATTGTTGTTGTTGTTGTTGTTTTCGAGTGAATGAATGAAATCACAGCACTTCCTATGAAGCCCAGACTCTGAACAGTCAGCTACAGGCCTTCTGCCCGGGCTTTGCTTCAGTGATGGACTTCCTCCTCCTTCAGGAATACTGGGAGCCCTTCTCCTTATCTGCCTTCATTTTCCTCTTCTTTTGTCTCCTCCTTTTGTACGAGACTTTTCAGGTGCCTGGGTCCTCCGGTGCTTTTAGAGTAGACTCTTCCAGGAAAGTGCTGATCGATTGTGTTCCTTTTTTGAAAACACTCCCAAAATTCATTTGCCAGCAATGTCCTCATACTACCATCATTGTCACTATCAAAAATGCTCACTGCCTCACCGTCCCCAGCTCGAGACCCAGCACTGAGCACAAAGAGAATTAACAGCCCGTGTCCACACAGAAACTGGAGGGAGCCTCATGGGGAAGGCTGGGCCAGCAAGTGTGCTCTGATGGGGTCGAAGATAACATCAGCAAGTTATCTCCCTGGGGAGGGAAGCGGGGGAGGGCAGGAATAGCTGACGCCTTCCTAGAGAAACAATGATACGGGGCCAACGATATGGGAAAGGGTTTGATCAGTCCTTGTGGTAGAAGGTGAGGTCCCCAGAGCCTGAGGGTGCAGGGAACAGGATGAACCCACTGTTCACAGGCACAAGACAAGCAGGGGGATTTGATATTTTTTTGGTTGGGGTGGGGAGGTGATGGGACGGGAGGGGTAAGCAGGGTGAGGCAGGAAGGCAAATAAAAAGAGTGTCGTGAGCAAGAGTAGGGGGCTGGACACTTCTGACCTGGGGCCAAGGGAACATTCCAGTGGCAGAGGTGGGGGGGGGGCGCAGAAAGAATGCTTACAGGCCGGAATGTCCAGGGCACCCTTGTAAAAGTGTGTGCATGTGTTTGCGGTGCACAGGTTAGGCCTCTCGGGAACATCCCCACGTCCCCCAGAAGGCTGGAACGCTGCCCCCACGTATTTTATGTGATTTGAGTTTGGGTTGTACCTGACACCCAGGGTGATGTGGTGAGGGGAGCAGAGACGTACAGAAGGCAAAAATCAGGAGGCAAAGATGACCCCACGGTCACCGCCCCCCACCCCCCACCCCCCGGGCCTCCAAAGAAAGCCCGCAATCATGGGCTTGGGCCTGCCTGAGCTCCCTGGATCTTAAATCTCACCGGACCGGCCGTCTCAGAGAATAAGGGTCGCGGGGGATGGGGCCTGGGTGGGTGTGCCAGGGCACCATGTAAAAGTGGGGCTGGAACTGGATCTTGACTGGAAGGGGGGCCACATGGCATGCCCTGGCATCTCTGAGGACAGGCTACAGACAGGCACGGACAAAAGGTCTGTTCCGAGACAGGCGGGGATGGGGTGGGGGGTGGGGGGGGCGAATAGAAGAGAGAGTTGCCTTCGGAGAGCCTCCTAAGCTAAGTTAAAGAGTTTGGACTTTTAATCTGTTGGCAATGGGGAGCCACTGGTGCTTGACACCACTCCCCAAGGGTGGTGTTTGGGCTTCAGCTCCCCGGCCTCTGCCCCAGGGTCTCTCAGACTCCCCCAGGAGCTCAGACTGTGGGGAGGAGGGCCTGGCGGGGAGGAGGGCCACCAAGGCCTACGATGGCAGGGGTGGTGAGGAAGTGACGAGGCTCCGCAGCCAGCAGCTGGTTGGAGGCAGGGCGGGTAGAGGGGGGAGGGCAGACATTGAAGCAAAGAAAATGGGGATGACCTTGATGCTGAGGAAAGATCTGGAACTGGGGTGGGGGGGGGCTGGCAAGAGGCAGGTGGGGCTTGGGGAGTGCCCGCTGGCAAATGCCAGGTGAACACACACCGGAGGGAGGGAGGGAGGGAGAGAGGGAGGCGGGTGAGGAAGCCGCCTTGACTCAGACTGCTTGTGTCAGATGCAAACTTCTATCACTTGTGTCCTCTGTCTTCTCAGATGCACAGAGGCTTTGTGCCATGTGGCCCCGCCCTAGGAAAGGCATCTACGACTCACCGGACAGAGGAAGGAACACACCGCCCCAAAATGCCCCCTGGGCACCACTCACACACCCCAGCCTGCAGCGCGATGGGTGAACCAGGCAGCCCTCCCCTGCCCTGTCACTCACTTCTCCTGGGGGTCAAGGTCAGGGGCCCACCACCCTGCTGCCCTCCCGATGTTGCAGGATTCTCGCTCAGAGAGTTGTGACACCGAGACTTTTCTTTCCAGGAAGCAACTTTATTTTGCCGGCACCGCTCAGTTGGGTTCGTACCCAAAAGAACTGAGTGGCCTACATCATATGGCATAGGTTTTTTTTATACATTTTCTATTTCTTTGTCTCCCGTATATGGTAATACACATAAACATGCAGTCTGATTAAGTTGTTTCAGTTTACAGGAACACCGGGGGATGTAGGCAGCTGGACTCATATCTAGGTGACCTTGAAGTCTTCTCTCTTCTTCAATTTTTTCTTTCTCCTTAGGGAGGGGTTCCTACCACACCGACCCCACTGTCTGTCCATTTGCCTTTGCTCTTGCATTCATGCGCAAGGGAAGCCCTGAACCCATCTGCGGTACTCCAGTCTGAAGTTCCCACCCCCTTCCCAACACTGAAAATGTTGAAAATCTCCCCAAGACACGAGTTTACCACCCTCTGGCACTGGCCTCGTGACTCTTTACCTCTACTTGCAGAGTTTGAGCCTGCAACCTTTTACCTACCGCGACCGAAGCTTTCCGGCCACTTTCTCTTTCTCTCCTCTGCATCTATCTCTTCCTTGGGCCACTTTGCGTCACCACTCGGCTAATTTCCAAACACTTTGCTCTATTCCTCCCCTCCACACGCATCGTTTCCCTGGACGGTGGGAACTTGCCTCATTTCCCGTCTTTCTCTCCCAAAAGTGAGCTCTTTTGCCACGCAGGCGAGCAAGCGTCTGGCAACACCTTTTTACACTTGACCTCTCCCCTGCCCCAGCCCAGCCTCCCCTGCCCAAGAGCTGACCCGCCCCTGCCATGCCCGATGACCTCAGGTTCCTGCTGTGCCTGAGTCACTCTTGGAGGGGGCTGGCACCCAGGCTGGGACGCCAAGGTGAGATCTCCTCTGTGACGACCCAGCTTTCAGTGCCCCGTGGGCTCTCAAGGGCTTAGACCCTCGCTTCCTGAATGGGAGATTTTTTTTTTTCACTTGTAGGTTGCCGAGAAGGAAAGGAAACTGTAGTGTGTGTTTTGTTTTGTTTTTTAAGTCTTTTCTGCTCGTGAGAAAAAGCCATATATCCGTGTGCTTTGGCAACCAACTGTTGGGGTGCTTCTCAGACATCAGGGCCTTCTTCCTGGCACTGGCCATCCCGGAAACCCTGTTCTTCCAACCAGGGTGACCCTCGTGGGCACAGGAAGGAAGCCATCACCCCACTTGAGTCCCCGCTCCCCACTCCCCTCCAGGGCGCCGGGCCTCAGGTATCAGGGACGGTCTGTGGAGTGAGCACGTGGGAACCGTCCGGCTAGGACCTCCCTGTGGCACCTCATCATGGTCCCTGGGGACTGTTGCGGAAGAGGGGACAGGTCAGAGGTGACCTCAGAAAGCTGAGGGGTGACCACGAAGCAAGGTACAGGAGGAAAGCCACCTAAACTCTTTGTTTTTCAGGATGTGGTTCTGCAGACCAGTATCTCCGGCCTCTCCGGGGAGCTTGTTGGAAATGCAGAGTCTCAGGCCACAAGCCTCTGAGTTCTCATGCGTCTTCAAGGTTGTGTGGCCGTGGCCTCAGTGGACCTCATGGTGGTCCCCAAGTGGGCCACTGGCCTGGCTGCCAACCCCCTGCTCTGGGCTCTGGCACCCCCACACGGAACACCCAGCTCCCGTACCTCCTCCTCCCAGGGCAGGCATGTTCGGGCCCGTGACCGAGAGACGTGCCATCAAGCCCCAGCACCCACAGCCACGTTTGGCCACAGCCGGTGAGGTGGGGTCCCTACTCTCCCCAGGGCTTCCCGGTCCCCCTGAGGGGGAAGTTCAAGGCTTTCAGACTCCTGAGTCCCTTGGTCCCTGAGCTGCTTTTAGGAAGCACCTTAAGGTACTTCCCTTTGGTAGCCTCACATGGTGAATGTGGGGTTCTTTATAGATGGGTTCGTGTCCACTCTGCCCGGAGTGCAGTGTCCACCCCCTTCGCAGTCGGGACATGGGTCAAGTGTACTGTGACACACACACACACCGGCACCTTCCGCTGGATGGGGCGGGGGAGTGACAAGGCACAGGTGTAGAAGAAAGAATTGGAGGAAGAGGAGACCAGGGGCCTCTTGAGTCTTGCTTATGGTGGGTACATGTGCTCGGGCCTCAAGGGAGCTTGCCCTCCTGTGGAGGAGACAGTCGGAATTCCATAGACTCTAGGCCCCCGAGGCTACTCAAGCGTATGTGGCACGGGGACCCTGGACTGCAGGACCCCACGGGACAAATCCCCCGGTGTCGTCCTGCTCAGCAGCGCTGGACCCTCCGGCACAGACCTGGGGTGGGACCTGGGACCTAGGACCTGAAGAGTTACCAATACCACGGAGCTAAGGCGCAAAAGCTCTCAACATAAAACTTTGACACAGAACTTAGTATATCACAGGGGTGAGTGTCTCAAGTTAGTGGCTCAGGGACAACTAGACAGAGAACAAATCAGACGGAATCCAAACCTCACACAACAGCTGTTTTCAGGGCCAGGCAAAGCTCAAGGAAACTTGGTGTTTCTGAACCCAGTCTGCACATCAGAACCATCAATGGTGGATGGAGGGGGTGTCTCCCTGTGGGGCAATACCTACGGTGGGTGGGCGAGGCTGGCAGAGCTCTGAGGGGTGTGGGGGCTTCAGCTCACTTTGGCAACAGAACCCTCTCCGGTCAAGCTCCATGTGGCCAGCAGCTGACCCTCCATGGGCTCTGGTCAGTGAGGCACAGACGACCACTGAGCAGCTGTCCGTCAGGGGAAGGACAGCAGAGGGTCAGGACCACACACAGCCTAGTGGTGACCGTGGGCCTGGCAGCAAGCCGAAGCCCACCGGTCACGTGGAAGTAAGAACGGACCATGGCGGGCTGAGCTCTGTGCTCACACGGGCCTCAGCCTCCTCTTGGCCAGGCTGAAATAATTGGAAGGTGGCATAAAGGGGAGGAAAGAGGAGGAGGAAAAGACCATTATCTGAGCCCCACTTGGGGGCCAGTGCAGCCCCAGAGGCCTTGCTCATGTACCTGGTGCTGGAGCCTGTCCCCTCCTTAGCCAATAGCCAATAGCCTTAGAGACAGGGTCCCTCAGTAGCAATCCTACAAAATCCAATTCTAATGCTCTCATTTAAAGAATTGTCTTACATGATAGTCTACATAGAAAACCCGACAGACTCCACCGGAAGCCTACTAGAACTGATCCATAAATTCAGCAAAGATGCAGGGTACAAAATCAACATACAGAAATCGGTTGCATTTTTCTACACCAACAAAGAAGCAACAGAAAGAGAAATCAAGAAACTGATCCCATTCACAACTGCACAAAAAACCATAAAATACCTAGGAATAAACCTAACCAAAGATATAGGAGATCTGTATGATGAAAACTATAGAAAACTTATGAAGGAAATTGAAGAAGACACAAAGAAATGGAAAACCATTTCATGCTCATGGATCAGAAGAATAAATATTATTAAAATGTCATTACTACCCAAAGCACTCTACACATTCAATGCAATCCCAATCAAAATTGCACCGGCATTCTTCTCAAAACTAGAACAAACTATCCTAAAATTTGTATGGAACCACAAAAGACCCGAATAGCTAAAGTAATATTGAATAAGAAAACCAAAACAGGAGGCATCACCATCCCAGACTTTAGCCTCTACTACAAAGCTGTAATCATCCAGACAGTATGATATTGGCACAAAAACAGACACATAGACCAGTAGAATAGAATAGAGAACTCAGAATTGGACCCACAAATGTATGGCCAACCAATCTTTGACAAAGTGGGAAAGAGTATCCAATGGAAAAATGACAGCCTCTTTAACAGATGGTGCTGGGAGAACTGGACAGCACCATGCAGAAGAATGAAACTAGATCATTTTCTCACACCATACACAAAAATAAACTCAAAATGGATGGATAAAGGACCTCAATGTAAGACAGGATACCATCAAAACACTACAGGAGAAAGCAGGAAACAACCCTCCTTGACCTCAACTGCAGCAATTTCTTGACACATCCCCAAAGACAAGGGAGTCAAGAGCAAAAATGAACTATTGGGACCTCATCAAGGTCCCAAGTTTTATCATCAAGATAAAAAGCTTCTGCACGGCAAAGGAAACAATAAAACTAAATAGGCAACTGATGGAATGGGAAAAGATAGTTGCAAATGACATACCAGATAAACGGCTAGTATCCAAAATCTATCTATGAGGAACTCACCAAACTCCATAACCAAAAAACAAATAATCCAGTGAAGAAATGGGCAGAAGACATGAACAAACACCTCTCCAAAGAGGACATCCAGATGCCCAACAGACACATGAAACGATGCTCAGCGTCCCTCATCATTAGAGAAATGCAAATCAAAACCACACTGAGATACCACCTCACGCCAGTCAGAGCGGCAAAAATGAACAAATCAGGAGGCTATAGATGCTGGCCATGATGTGGAGAAACGGGCACCCTCGTACACTGTTGGTGGGAATGTAAACTGTTGCACCCCCTCTGGGAAACAGTCTGGAGGTTCCTCAAAAAATTAACAATAGAACTCCCCTATGACCCAGCAATAGCACTGCTAGGAATGTACCCAAGGGATACAGGAGTGCTGATGCATAGGGGCACATGGACCCCAATGTTCATAGCAGCGCTCTCAACAATAGCCAAAACATGGAAAGAGCCTAAGTGTCCATCAACTGATGAATGGAATAAAAAGATGTGGTTTATCTATACAATGGAATACTACATAGTGATGACAAAGAATGAAATCTGGCCATGTGTAGCAACAAGGATGGAACTTGAGGGTGGTATGCTGAGCGAAATAAGTCAGGCAGAGGACAACAGATACCATATGTTTGCACATATAGGTGGATTAGGAGGAACTTAACGGAGGACCATGGGTGAGAAGAAGGGGAAAAATAGTTGGGGAGAGGGAGGGAGGCAACCATAAGAGACTCTTGAATGCTGAGAACAAACTGAGGGCTGATGGGGTGGGGGAGAGGGGAAGGCGGGTGATGGGCATGGAGGAGGGCACTCGTGGGGATGAGCACTGGGTGTTATATGGAAATCAACTTGACAACAAACTATTTAAGAAAAAAAATTTTAATAAAAAAATTAAGAATTGTCTTAAATATTTGCGGACAACTGAAATGCTCATTATAGCAGCACCAAAAATCCTCATAATACTGAGTGCAAAAAATCCAGTGCTATGCCCCAATTTTGTAAAGGAAGAATGTGAAAGTCACCCCCACACAAGTCCAGAGGTCACTCATCATCCAAGCAAAGCTGGTCCCTCCCTTGTCAGGGCCTCCGAGTTCCCACCCCAGCCCCCAGTGCCTTTCACAGCCCTTCTCCATCTTCCTGGATGTCCTGCATCTGGTCTTTCTCAACTTCTTGAACCTCCCAACTAACACAGAGTCTGGCATAAGTGTGCATTCACTACATGTTTGCAAATGATAAGTGGATAAATGATGGATAGAAGGAAGGAAGGAAAGAAGGAAGTGGAGAAGGGGGAAGGGAAGGGGAAAGGGAGGAGTGAGGGAGGGGAGAGGAAGAGACAGAAAGGAATGAAGAGGAGGGGATGGTAAGGGAAGAAAGGAGGAAGGAGGGGAAGGGACGGAAGGGAAGGGGAAGAGAGAGAAGGGAAGAAGTGGGGGTGGGGGAACATGGGTAAGGTAAGAGGGGAACACAACCCAAATGTTGAGGGTTACTATTCCCTGGCTAACTTATTTCATCTCCTTTTTAATTATCTCTTCCAAAATTCACCAATGAAAGAAAATCACTTTTATAATGAATCCGCTTTTTATCAAAATTCTATTTAAGTCGGTCTGAAATGTTTTCCCGTAACATCCCAAGTCCTATTTTAGGTGTATCGAGAAGACGCTGGTGCCAGGTGATGCCCGTGTAGTGGCCACACGTTCCGGGGCCAATTCTGAGACGCGTGGACCACAACTTCCCAAATGCTCAGAAGAGATTGGAACAGAGTAGCTGGAATCAGATCGCCCAACAAATCTGGGCAAGAACCCCACATCTGAGGAATAGGCACCCCCGCAGGAAAGAAAGCAGTACCCCCTGGGGGCTGTGGGATCCCTTGGGACCGTAGGCCGGTCTCACCCTGAGGTTGGCTCCTCTGAAGGGCCCACAGTAAGGACGGGAAGAGGTAGATGTTAAGAAGACACCCTCCCCGGGTCCGATCTTTCTTCCAACCTGACTTTGCGTCCCCAAGGCTGAACCCATTCTCCTTTCAGGAAAGCATTCTTGTCATCCCAGAGGAGGAGCTGGATTTTTCCAGCTAAAGAAAGGCCCTTCTGCAGCCTCCGGTCCCCAACCCTGCTCTCCCATCTCCCCTCTGCACAGGGGTTACATCTGTGGACCCCACTCTCCCAAGCCCGGAGCACCTGCTGCCACAAACGCCCTGCCCAGGGGGAAAGAGAACAGCCTCAAGAGAGCCCTCATGGCCCACACCATCTCTGGGCTTCTGGAACTGTTTGGCTGCAGCAGGAGCTCCAGGCTGCATGGCTTGGTTGGGACATGGTCCCCTGAGCTGGAACTGAGACCCAACACTGGGTAGGGATGCAGCACTGTGCATAGCACTCAGGGCTTTGGATCTGGGCAAGGCCACGACCATACTTCAGGTTCCCAGCTTGGAGAGGAGAAATGATACCCGAAGCTACTTGAGTGGTGCCGGGAACATTAACACACTAGTGTGAATAACGCACCCACTCGGCAAGGCCCCTATGAGGTGGGTGCTATTATTGTGTCCCTTTTACAGATGAGCAGAGGGGCTCATGGGAAGGTAAGAGCAGTGCCCCCAAGGTCCCGTGGGTGGTAAATATTAGAACCAGGACTCGAGTCTGGCTCCAGAGCCTGAGCTCATAAGACGGTGTCTTGAAGCTATTTAAAACACAGCCAATAGCAGCTCATACTCTAGTCGGGCTAATGTATTGGTAAAGCAGAGGATGCTCAAGATGGGGCTCTGTGTGTAAACCTCTTCCTTCTACTCTACCAGCCTTCCAAGACAGAAGGGTGTCTGGACCATTCACCTCTGTGGCCCAGCCGACCCTGCATCATGCCTTGTGGCTCCCTGAACACCTGCTGAATGTGTCATACAGTGACATCCCACTATCACGCACCCACCATGTGCACCTTATCTCATTCAATCCTCTCTCTGTCTCTCTCTGTCTCTCTCTGTCTCTCTCGGTCTCTCTCTCTCTCTCTCTCTCTCTCTCACACACACACACACACACACACACACACACACACACACAAGGTGTGGGCAGCTGACACTTTTTTCAGCCAAAGGGTCCAAGACAGGCACTGGGCATCTCCAGGCTGATCGGCCTCAACCTCACAGCTTCTCCACAAGCAAGGGGTGAACGTGGACTGATTCTCGAGGCAGAGCGATGTGGCCCTGGGGTAGCTTTCAGATGAAAATGAGATTATCCCATCTCCATAGCATACAACTCTGTTGTTCTTCCCCTTCTATTCCAGAAAATGCCAGCAATTATTTCCATGGATAGCAATTCCAAGTAAATTAAGAAAAGTACACGGCTCTCCACCAAGTCCTCAAGGGACTTGGGAGAGAGAGCAAGGGCATCAGAAAACAAGGGTTGATGTCAAGTTGAATCGATAATGGTCTCGCATCTTATAATGTGAGTCATTATAAAGAAAAACAGCGCTATCTCAAAACAGTGGCAATTTTAAAGCACGTCCCTACTACATCTTTGATTTTCAAAAATGAGACATGACTGATCCCTTGTGAACCAGACTCCAATCTGGCAAATGATCCATCCTAACGTCTCGGGCACCCAGAGCGGGCTCGTCATCATGTGTGGGCCTCTGCCTGCCTCTCCACCATCGATTCTCACGTTGTACAACACTCACAACTAGGATGGACACCACACATGCTGTTTTCCCCAATGCGCAGCCAACGTCCGGTCCCCACCCACTGCCGACGCATGCTGCGCCAGGTCAGGATTTCAGCAGAGGCTCCGACCCGCAGCCTGTACCCCTCCTCTTGCATCCCTGCCTGGTCCCCATGGGGAGGGGCCTCGCACATGCCTCCGGACACCCCAGCCCCCACACCCCTATCCCTCGCCGCTCTCCAGCCAAGGTGTAGGGCACACCCAGGGCCCAGGCATGATACCAGGGTGCCAGGGACATGCAGACAGAGAGTTCTAGTGTGAGATCTGAAAAGGGAAGCTCAAGGGCACCATGAAGAGGCCACAGACAGAATGGGGCCCTCTAGAGTGTGGGTGCCTTTTGGGATGTGTGACCTCCAGTGTCCTTGAGCCAGAGCTCAGATATCTTAGGCCATCCCACAAGTAAGCTGCTATGGTCTCTGAAGAGGACCTCCCTGCCTCCTTACCTCAGGGGAAAGTGCTCGAGAGCAAGGGACACACAGCCCAAGACCTGTCCCATCCCCTTTAACCAGCAGACCCCACACAGTGACAAAACCTTCCTGATCCTGGTTCTCTAGGAGACCAAGAGCATCCCCAGCCTCCCCACGTGGTTGGCTGGATTCCCAGGCTGTTAGAGCGCTAGGCCAGCAGGAGACGTGTTTTCCCAAGGGGAGCCCGGGAGGAGGAGATGCAGCTCTCCGTGGGAACCACAGTGGACCCCTAGTGGGTTCCAAGAAGGACACCTGAGGAAAAGACTCTCCCAAGAGCTGAACAAGACCGTGGATATGAACACACCTGGCCCACAGGAGGGATTCGAACGCTTCTGGTGGCAGCAGCGACAATTTCCTGAGTGACTCTGTGCCAGGCATGTGCAGCATGCACTTTGCCAGGTTATTCCTTTGAGCGATCACAGTAACCAGAGGAGGCTTGCTCCCATACGGCCATTGAGAGCAGTGAGGCCGGGGTCCCAGACCTGGTAGGCAGCCAGGTCAGGAATCGCATGCGGGTCCGGCCACCTGCCTCTCGATCCTTCCCCCGCTACCCCACTCTGACCATGCTCAGCACCTCAGCTGGTCTTCCCGCAGACTTAGGGGAGAGCTCCCCACACTCCCACCTGCCTCCCCCAGCTCCCAGGACAAGTTGGAGGTTAAACACTGCAGCCAACACGCTAGAGCTTTCCGTCTTCCCATCCTGACTGTGTAGCTCCTGGAAAGCCCACCCCCAGGAGAACAGAGCTCGCAGATACGCCTACCAACCACACCCGGAGAAGACCTAACACAGTGTCTCACCTCAGCACATTTTCTTTAAGTTTATTTGTTTTGAGAGATATGGAGACCATGTGAGCGGGGGAGGGCAGAGAGAGAGGAGAGAGAGAATCCCAAGCAGGCTCAGCACGGTCAGTGCAGAGCCCGACGCGGGGCTCGAACCCATGAACCTGTGAGATCATGACCTGAGTCTACACCAAGACTGGTACACTTAGCTGACTGGGCCACCCAGGCACCCCTCACCTCTGCTCATTCTGAGTCCACTTTACAAGGAGACCCACAGCCAGCTACTTGGTGGGCCAAAGACTGAACAATAGAGGGGCATGGCTCACGTCAACCTCAGAGTCTGGCTGGTTCCCCAAAATCATGCAAAATAAACCCTGTGCTCATTAGCTGTGTGCCGTGTGCCCTTGAGTCCACATCAAGTGTTCCTGAGTGGACTCATAAAACCACAAGAATGTTTCAAGATGCCAGCACGGTCAGGCTCAAGGTCAGCCCTGTCCCCACCTGTCTCAGCTGGAGCCATCCGGGGACCTTGCTGGGGGAGACCCTTTATCTGCACTGGGTGGCTTGCGGCAGACGCCTCCCAGGCCCCGGAGCTCACTCGCCCCCGCCCTCATAGGATGAAACCACCTAATTGCCTAAGACAAGACTTAACCCCAAGAGACCCAGGGAACTGTTAGTGGTGAGAAATGTAAGCAATATCGGGTCCTGCAAATTCCTGAGTCTGCTGCTCTGGAAAGAGGTGTGCAGGGGGTGGTGGCTGCAGGAGGCTGGGCCGGGAGGCAGCATGGCATCCTCACAGAGGAGGCTCCGGGCGCTACCATGCTCTCCCGGTGCGGAGTCCCTTCCTCTCCCCTGCCCTCCCCTTTCCCTCCCCTTCCCTCCTCCCCTCCTCTTCCCTCTTCAGGAAATGACACCACCAATGTCTAGTCTGCTGAAATGGTTGTCACAGTCTCACCGGCAGGTCTGGGGCGTGGGCACATGGTGTCCCTTGGACCTTGCTCTTCCGGATCATCTCCCCCCTGATCCCACTTAAATGGCATCCAGACACAGGAATCCCACTGGATGGGGCAGGGAGGGGAGACAAGACTTTCAGGGACAATGTGTCAATTCCTCATAACATGTCACTTTGCAGCAATGCCTCCAATGTCTCCCGCAGCCCCATGCAACCTGAGACTAGCCATGGCATGACTACGCTCAGGAGAGCACACATGGACAGTACAGGGAAGGGGCTGATCCTCTCTCCTTTCAGGCCTTCTGTAGGTACGAATGGCACACCAGGAAGGGTGGGTTTTGTGTAGAAGGGGGCACCCTTGGGGTTGATCCCCAACTGAATGCCCCAAAATAGATGATCTGCCAATCCTGGGGGACCCCTGTCAACTCTGGAACATGCTTCCTCTCCGCTCCCCCAGCCTGGCCCTGCCCTGGGTGTCCGAAGGACCCTACCCCGCAGGAGACCCTCCTCGATGGGACCTTCCCATGGTGGGGGGCTTGCTTCCCTGCAGCCCTGCTGGGAGAAAGAGTCACCCGGGATGACTGCAGCTGCAAGAGAGGGACGAACAGGGGATGCTTTGCTGGGAAGAGTTAAGGGTAGAGCACCGCCCACCAAGCTGGTCCTCCTCCAGAACTTGCAGAGACACCAGAGAGGATGGAAGCAAACAGGAGCCCTCCTTCCTGGCATTCGCTGGGCGGCGCACCCAGCCTGGGCTTGGCCCCTTTCGGTTTCTCCCGGACATAAGCCAAGCCAGGCAGGTAGGAGGCAATGAGAAGCCAGCACTCAGGAACACTCTCTTCTCTGGAGAAACCCCCAAGATTTTCCAAAAACCTTGAGTCTTTCCTTGCCAATGCAGCAGCGTCCAGGAAGTGATCAGATGTGCCTACACGGACGTAGGGAAACGGCCCCCTCTCCCCCAGCACCATTTCCTTTCTAGGCTGTTCCCTAAACAGCCCGGACCTGGTGCCTCCCCCTGCGCCCCTCCAAGCCTTGTACCCGCACCCCTGATCACCAGAAGGCACCACGCTGGCCTCCGTCTCAGAAAACATCCAAACGGACGCACACGTGGGTCACGCAGAAAGGGTTTGTTTTTTGTTTGTTTTATTTAAGAGCCCGTAGCGCTGAAGCTCCGGAATCGGGAAGGTCACTCAGCAGCCACGTCGGCCAGGTCCGGGGGGAAGGCACCTGGCGGGCGGCACCAGTGTTTTTGCGTAAGACAGATGACTCCAGCTTCTCCGTACAGGATTCCAGGTCCAAGGTTCAGAGGGCGCCCAGATGCTGGGCAGCCGGTCCCACTGAGTCACCCCTCCGGCCCGCAGGTGCCCTGTGCAGGGGAGGCCCGCCCAGGGGGCCAAGCAGGGCGGGGCAGGAGGAAAGTCAACAAAGGACGCGAGACAGAGGGAACAGAGGCACAGCAGGGCTGTACAGGTATGCTCTGCATGGCCGCCTCCCCCAGGCAGCCGCCCCAGACACCCCCCTCCTTCCTGCAGGGGCCATATGCCTCGGGAACCCGTGGACCCTGCAGTGCTGACGGCCCTTCTCAGAAACTGGTGAGCCTGAGAACGGGCAAGTCAGAGAAGGCTGCGGAGTTTTCATCCACAGCAGGGGTGCAGGCCACCAGGAGGCGGGATGCCCAAACCCTGAAGGATGCCAGAAAAGGGAGGATAAAAAAAAAAAAACACAATGCAAACCCCCCTTCTGGAGAGAACGGAGTCCCAGGGCCCCAAAGGCACTGCTATAGCAGCTAATCGCAACCTCGGGGAGGCCTCCATCCACCGGAGAAATGAGCCCCAGGCCCTGCTTCCGGAAGCCAGCAGACATCTGGGCACACGAGCTCTGAAAACAAGCCAGCCTTCCCGAAACCCCCGACCCACACCTCAGAAGGGGCCTGCCTGCTGCCACGTCCTGGGTCCCGGTGGGTTTCCGGTCCAGCCTGGCCTAGAACAACTCTAAACATGGTCATTTTCAGCCAGCTAAACCCTGTCCACCTGAATCACCACCGTGATTCTCTAAAATTCCATTTCCAAGCCCCAGCAGTGAAGAACAGGGCAGAGAAACACACCAGGCGGCGGGGGGGAGTTAACCAAAGGCTGCCTCGTGCAGTCTTTCCCCCCAGAAAGGGAGAAGGTATTTCACATGTGCACACACGGGCACGCACACACGCACACACACATACCCGCACATACATACAGGCTTTTCCCTGATAGGCAAAATTCTTTGTTGAACTAGCTACGTCTAATTCTGCTGAACCCTTTTTTGAAAACGGAGAGAAAAAGAGCCACAAACACCAGTATATTTCGGCTACGGCTGGCTGGCTCTGAACATTTCAACTTTGAACTTGCACACGGCCGTCACCAAAAGAAGGCCAGAACTTGGCCAAGCCCAAAAAGACCACAGAAGGGTCAGACATCTAGAATGTCGTAGATCCAGGAGAGCAGAATATCAGAAATTAGAAGCTGAATATCCTTTAGGCTTTTTTTTTTTTTCAGGTTCCTGTTAACTTCTGATCTCTTTACTTTTGTCAACAGTTGCCTTAAAATTAGTTTTTTTGTTTAGATCAAAATGTTTCTATCCCGTGCCCCGTAGCAAGGAAAAAGCCCTCTTGAGGAAGAAGGGGTGACATTTGAAAGAGGCACCCAGAGGGTAGTAGAGGCGACTCTCCTGCAGTGATGTTCTGAGCGGATGTTCGACACACACAACTGCACCAGAGTTTCATAAATAATGTTTGTTTTGGTTTCAACATCTAAGAAGAGAGAGCTTCCAGATCCTTCACGCCCCAGGCTGCAGCTGACCATTGTTCCACAGGATGCCAACATGCTGGATACAGATTTTACCTAAAAGAAAAGGAAGAACGAGTCAGTGCCCTCAGCAGAGCCCTGCATCCATTCTGACACTAACGGTCTCCATCCTGGAAGCCACACTTAACCCAACCACAGGACCTTTGAACATGCTATCTGGAAGGTAACTCCTCCCCTCCCTTCAGCTCCTCACTCAGGATCCTAGCTCCCCATGCAGACCCCCTAGTACAGAACTTCATTTCTCCTTGCATTCCTCCTTCCTAGCACTTCTACCAGTGTTTACGCCAGGGCTCCACAAAATTTTTCTGCAGAAGTCCAGAGGGTAAATATTTTTGACTTTGTGGGCCCAACATTCTCTGTGGCAACTACTCAACTCTGCCCCTGTGGAGCAAAAACCTCTGTGGATAATAGGAAAATGCCTGAGGGGGTGCCCGGGTGGCTCAGTCGGTTGGGCATCCGGCTTCGACTCAGGTCATGATGTCATAGTTCATGGGTTCGAGCCCCACATCAGTCTCTGTGCTGACAGCTCAGAGCCTGGAGCCTGTCTTCGGATTCTGTGTCTCCCTCTCTCTCTGACCCTCCCCTGCTCACATTCTCTCTCTCTCAAAAATAAATAAAACATTAAAAAAAGAAAAAAAAGGAAAATGCTTGAGCATGGCTGTGTTCCAAAAAACTTTATTGGTGGACTGACATTTGATTTGCATATCTTTACAGGTCATGAAATGGTAGCCGCCTTATAATTCTTTCTCAACCAGTAAAAATCACTCTTGGCTCACGAGCCATACACAAACAGGCAGACAGCCAGATTCAGCCCCTGGGCCATAGTTTGCGAATCCCTGGTTTATGCGATTATCTGGTTCAGGTCTGGCTCTTGCTTAGGCGGGGAGCTCCATGCAGGCAAGACCCCTGTGTGAGCTCACTCACCTTTAAAGCCCCAGCACCAAGCCCAGTGCTGGGCAGCGTAGGGGGCGCAAGAAACATGTGTGCAGTGAGAGAAAGAAAGCCTGGAAACTAAATCCACTCAAGACATCATCCAAAGAAACTCAGGAGAGGAGGGGAAAATCTGTGAGGTCAGAGGCACCACTGTCCTCTGTTCATGTTTGATCATGGGCATCACAAAATCACACATATAATAATAGTGGGAATTTAAGAGAATTTACAAAATAATGAACCGCTTTTCATAATGTTACATGACCCCAATTATAAATATTATCATTCCCAGGTTATAACTATTTTCTAAAAGATACAAACATCCTACTTTTAGGAAATATACACTTAAGTATTTTCCGGAAAGGGACATGATATATGTAACTTACCTTCAAATGGTTCAGGGGGGTAAAAACTTCTGTGTAGACACACACAGAGCCATCATAAGGCAGCTGAGGCAAAACATTATACCAGGAAAATCTGGGTAAAGAGCATACTATTTTTGGTTTTACAACTTGTTTAAGTTTGAAATTATTTCTTAATAAAACTTCAAGAAAAAAAAGGGGGAGCACCTGGGAGGCTCAGCTGGTTAAGCGTCGGACTTTGGCTCAGGTCATGATCTCACAGTTCGTGAGTTTCAGCCCCGTGTCGGGCTCTGTGCTGACAGTCCAGAGCCTGGAGCTTCAGATTCTGTGTCTCCCTCTCTCTCTGCCCCTCCCCAACTCACTTTCTCTCCTCTCTCTCAAAAACATTTTTTTAATTACAAAAAGAAGTCATGACTCTGTGCTTAGCAGCTGCAAGTCAGTCTGCCTTCTTCTGCTCCAGCCTGGCCTCCAGGGACCTCTTGCTGCAAACAGCCTCCTAATGGCCTTTGTTGCAGAGACAAGATGCCAAGCACGGCGCCTGGTACCCCCGCAGAAAGTTCACAGGTTTCTAATGAGAGTCCCACAGGAAGCCCCATCTACAAGAGGGCGGGAGGTAGGCACTTCTAGAATATGTGGCCATATTCCCAGAGGCCACATCTTTTGCAAACCTGAGAAACAGAGGGACGCAGCACACAAGCATGGCTGGGAGGAGTGGCCCCGGCCGCCCACGTGTCACAGGCGCCATTACCGCCTTACAAACAACCGGGAGGAAGGACAGCACCTGCCTCATCATATGCGGACACCCAAAGGGTGTCACAGGAGTCCCCTGCAGTAAAGCAGGGGCGCACGGAGACCCGGAACATCAGCCACAGCTGTCTGCCAGGCCAACCAAGTTCAAAGCACACAACCCAGCCCATGATTCAAACGCTTTTGGAAACATGGGACCATTTCAAAACCCGAGGGTTCTCTGTGCTCCAGTGAGCCATCCTTTCTTTCTTCTAATTGGCCTTTTTAAGGACAGAACTGGAAACGCATGTCCACGGAATGCATAACCCATGGTCACATAACCCACGGTCACAATGCAGCTGCATCAATTTAAATGCAGTCTGTTTCCCAGAGGGAACCCCAATATTTCGCTGAGCTATGTCTAAACGGGAAAGACAAGTACCTGTGAAGAGATTATCAGGCACAGACAGAGAAGTCCTCAAAAAACACTAACCCGAACATGAAACTGGCCTTAAAATTCGTGTTCTTTCGAACTTATTGACCTATAAAGTTGTTTGTAACGTGTCGTCCAGGCGGAAAACTGTTCCGAAACAGCATGTGTAACACGGTCCTACTTCTACAAAAAAGAAAATTCACAGACATGTACTCACACACACTCTAGTGGTTACCGTTAAGCAGTGAGATTACAGTAATTTTATTTTTCCTTTCTCTTGCCTGTAATGGCTACAGCATCCATTACACCTGCAATGAGGAAAGTGTTACTCGGTCTTCCTATAGGGTCGGTCATCTCTGGGCCTGAGGACTAGAGCAGTCTTGTGTCTGGTGACCCAGCTCCAAGTCCACTCACATCCTGGTATTCTTTCAACCAGGAGCTACTTGAAGTTCAACAGACCGAAGGCTAGTGCCTGGTGATGAGGACAGCCTGTGGGAGGTGGCTAAAGTAGATTGTTACAGAGTAAACCCTGGGACGCATGGGGGCGGAGGGGGGGCTCAGCTGGTTAAGTGTCTGACTCTTGATCTCAGCTAAGATCTTGATCGCAGGGTCATGAGTTCAAGCCCCATGCTGGGCATGGAGCCTACTAAAAAAAAAAAAAAGAATGAAAAGAATGGAAAAGGGACCATGTCTACACATTACAAAGCTTAAAAAGATAGTAAGAGAATGCTGTGAGCAACTTAGGACAATAATTTGAAAACTTGGATGAAGTGGGAAAAAATCCCAGAAATACAACCCATTTCTTTTTTTTTTTTAATTTTTTTAATGTTTTATTTATTTCTAGGAAAGAGAGAGAGAGACAGCGTGAGCAGGGGAGGGTCAGAGAGAGAGGGAGTCACTGACTCCGAAACAGGCTCCAGGCTCTGAGCTGGTAGTCAGCACAGAGCCCAAGGTGGGGCTCGAACCCACGAACCGCGAGATCATGACCTAAGCGAAAGTCGGACGCTTAACCGACTAAGCCACCCAGGCGCCCCAAATACAACCCATTTCAAAACTAACCCAAGAGGAAACAAAGTCTGTGTGGTCCTATCACTGTTCAAAGAACTGAACATCAATAGTTTGTTGTTGTTGTTTTACTCTTTGCACAAAGAAAACATCAGGATCCAGTGAGTTTCAGCACGTTCTACTAAATGTTTAGCAAACAAATGATTCTAATGTGATACAAAGTGTTCCAGAGAAAAGGAAAATAAGGAACCCACCCTAACTTGCTTTATAAGGAAAACGTGTCTTACTAGTAAAACGTTACAAAGTAAGAAAGGGACAAAGGGATCCTGGTCACTCAGAAAACAAAGTCCTAAGTAACATCATCCAGGTAGACATAGCGACGTGGGTGACAGGATAACACAATGGCAATCGAGCTCATTTTGTGGCACAGATGCAAAGCTGGTTTAATATCAGAAAAATCTAACACAATGTAACCACCCTATCGGATGGAAGGTAACAAACGGTATGACTGACCCTCTCAACAGAGCTAGAAAAGGCATTAAAGTAAAATTTGACATTAGCAAACTAGGAACAGAGAGAACCTTCCCGGGAAAGAAATTCTACAAAACCCTACAGCATCCACCACTCCTAGTGGTCAGTGTGGAAAGCATACGATAAGGTCAAGAATAAGACAGAATGTCTGTTATCATCGCTTCTACCTAACAATGATTTAGAGGCAGGGGCGCCTGCATGGCTCAGTCGGTGAAGCATCTGACTCTTGATTTTGACTCAGGTCGTGATCTCACGGTTGTGGGATCAAGCCCCGCCTCAGGCTCCACACCTGTGGGGCCTGCTAAAGATTCTCTCTCCCTCTCCTTGTGCTGCTCCCCTGCTTGTGCTCGCTCTCTCTCTCAAAAAAAAAAAAAAAAAAAATTATATATATATAAAACGTATAAAACTTAGAGGCCAAGAGTGAGTACAAAAAGGCTAAAAAAAGAGTGCTTCTGATTCTGTGTCTCCCTCTCTCTCTGACCCTCCCCTGTTCACACTGTTTCTCTCTCTCTCTCTCTCAGAAATAAATAAAAAATATTTTTAAAAAAAGGCTAAAAAAAGAGATCAAATGTTGAAGGATTTGGGAGGGGAAGGCCTCTTACTACTCCAGCTTGATATACCTGTACAGAAAACCCCCAAACCCCCATTTGTGCTACCAGAATGAACCAGAGTATAGCACGGCTGCTGGATTTTTTTTTTAAAAATCAGTATTAAAAAAAAAAAAAAAACAACCCTATTTCTAGACACCATAAGCAAAAAGTGAAAAAAAATTATATTTTTAAAAAGGTATCTGAGACATGGTCACAAATCACGTGACAGTGGCTTGCAGAGGAAGCTCTCTTCGAAGCTGTCCCCCACAGCGACAGCAGCCCCGGAAGCAGAAACCCAGGCTACCCAGGTATGAGGACTGGGCCGTGGAACACAGGCGTTCATGAGGGCGGATGATCTGGGCAGGATGGCCAACACAGTGGGTTGGCCTGGAACTGGTGACGGAGAGACACCTCAGGCCTGAGGGCCCTAAGCTGATTCCTGTATTAAAAGTCACCATGTGCAGGGCACCTGGGTGGCTCGGTGGGTTAAGCGTCTGACTCTTGATATTGGCTCAGGTCATGATGTCACAGTTTGTGAGATCAAGCCCCGAGTGGGGCTCTGTGCTGACAGTGTGGGCCTGCTTGGGTTTCTCTCTCTCCCTCTCTCTCTCTGCCCCTCCCCTGCTCGTGCGCTCTCTCTCTCAAAGTAAACAAAAGAATATTGTTTTAAAAACTCACCGTGCGTTGAGGGGCCCCATGTACTGCTGTGTCACATGAAGGTGGAGCCGCCCATTATGAAAGTGGCCCACGACACGACTCCAGAGAATGCACTGAGACCCAGTTTCTTAGAAGCTCTTGCCCTTACAACAGACCAGGGAGCATACGCAGACTTCCAAAAAGAAATAAATGTGGGGTGCCTGGGTGGCTCAGTTGGTTAAGCATCTGACTTCGGCTCAGGTCACAACCTCACAGTTTGTGGGTTGAGTCCCATGTCGGGCTCTGTGCTGACAGCTCAGGGCCTGGAGCCTGTTTCGGATTCTGTGTCTCCCTCCCTACCTGTGCCTGCCCCACTCATGCTCTCTCTCTCTCTCTCCCTCTCAATCTCTCTCTCTCAAAAATAAATAAACATTAAAAATTAAAAAACAAACAAAAAAAAATAAATGTGTTATCTGTTACCTAACACCTACTAGGGGGTTCAATTTAATCATCTGCTTCTAGAAGCAAAATCACTATGCCAAAGAGATATTTGTCTCCCTATGTTTACTGCGGCATTATTTACGAAAACCAAGACATGGAAACAACCAATGTGTCCATCGCCAGGTGAACAGATAAAGAAAATGTAGTGTATATGTATATACACATATGTGTATATGTATATACATATATATATACATATACACATAATGGAATATCATTAGCATAAAAAGAAGGAAATCCTGCCATTTGCAACAACATGGATGGACCCTGAGGGCATTATGCTAAGTGAAATATGCCAGACAGCAAAAGACAAACACTACATGATCTTACTCATATGTGGAATCTCAAAAACAAACAGACAAACAAAATCATAAGAAAAAGAGACCAGATTTTCAGTTACCAGAGGAGGACTGGGGGTAGGGGACTTGTGTGAAGACGGTCAAAAAGTACAAGCATCCAGTTGAGAGACAGTAAGTACTGGAAAGGCAATGCAGAACAGGATGGTGGTGGCTAACACAGCCTTATGATGTGCCTGAAAACTGCTAACAAAGGACCAATGTCCACACAGCACGTACGGTTAGCCTAGAAGATGCATTTGCTCCATTGTTTGAAGAACTAAAACGAGCTGTGGAATTTTCTTTATCTGACAGCAGTTTCAATACTTAGCCTCTTTTCATGATACCAGACACAATCCCAATCCAGCAGTCTTTAAGCCACAATAATACTTGCGTCCATGTGCTCAAGAAAGGGCCCCTCTGGGGGCACCTGGGTGGCTCAATCAATCAAGCGTCTGACTCTTGGTTTCGGTTCAGGTAATGACGTCGAAGTTCACGGGTTTGAGCCCCACATCGGGCTCTGCGCTTAAGAGTGCAGAGCCTGCTTGGGATTCTCTCCTTCTTCTCTCTGCCTCTCCCCCACTCCCTCTCTCCTTCTCTATCTCAAACATTTTTTAAAAATGTTTAGAAAGAAAGGAAGAAAGGAAGAAAGGAAGAAAGGAAGAAAGGAAGAAAGGAAGAAAGGAAGAAAGGAAGAAAGGAAGAAAGGAAGAAAGGAAGAAAGAAAGAAAGAAAGAAAGAAAGAAAGAAAGAAAGGCCCCTTTTTCTACCTTACACTAAAGTACGAGCCTAAAGATAGGCTATCTAAACAGATTGATTGTTACATTTCTTTGTTAGGGTCTTTTCCTATTTAGTGAGATCTCAGGCTTCCGCAGCTATTTCAGTCACTAAGTACAGATAAGATTCTATTTAAGTGTCTCAGAATCAAAACAGCACATTGAGCCCCGTAAGCCCACAAGAGCTCCCTACCGCATATAATACCTCCAGGCCTACGGGACACGGCAGACCCTTTTCATTGTGACTAATAACGAGGACAGAGTTGTCTTCACGTTATGTTTTATTTCTGTGCGTTGAATGTGAGACAGATGAAATGGCTGAGCAATAAAGACCAGAACGATCAGGAATTTTCTTACGTGTATATTATGTGATGGTGTGGATGGATATCACTGACTGTTCTGATTCCACTCAAAGGGCTGCTATTTACCTAACATGCAAATATACAGCTAATGGTTTTGCTCTGCTACCTACTATAAGCAATCCATGCTTTAATGTTTGTGTATTCTTAATAAAATTTAGGTGTGATTTTTTTTTTTAATGTTTACTTGAGAGAAAGATAGAGAGAGAGCATGTGCATGAGTGGGGGAGGGGCAGAGAGCGAGGGAAGGAAGATCTGAAGCAGGATCCATTCTGACAGCAGAGGGCCTGACATGGGACCCAAACTCACAATCCATGAGATCATGGCCTGAGCCAAAGTCAGAGCTAAAGTTAAGCAACTGACTGAGCCACCTAGGCACCCCAAGAAAACAGCATTTTTTAAGTTAAAAATACACACATATATGTATCTAAAACACCTGGGAATATATGTAACATAAACTTATAAAACATTTATGGAGATATTTTTGAAAGTACTAAAAGGCTTTTTTTTTTAATATCTAAATAAATGGAAAGTCATCCCATATTCATGAACTGGAAGGATTCTTACCAAGGGGCTGATTTCCCCCAAAACTGATGCATGGAGTCAAAATCCCAGACATCGTTTTGTTGAATCTGACAACTGATTTATAAAGAAGGGCCAAAAACAGCCCAGGCTGTGCTGGCAAAGAACAAGTCAGGAGAGGTTGTGGAAGACCTGACCTGCCTTCTCAGGAATGGAAAAGCTGCATGTGCTGGTCAATCTGACGCGTCAACTTGGCAGAGTCACAGGGCGCCCTGACATTTGGCCAAACATTCTGAGTGTGAGGGTGTTTCTGGAGAAGAGTAACAATTTTCTCAGTAGACTAAGTGAGGCAGATTGCCCTCTCTGGTGTGGGTGGGCCTCGTCCAATCAGGTGGAGGCCAGAACAGAACATAAGGTGGGAAAGAGAGAATTTACTCCCCCTGCGGACTGTTTTCAAGCTGGGACACTGGTCTTCACCCTCATTTGGACTTGGACTTACATCCCCAGCTCTCCTCATTCTCAGACCTTCAGACTTGGACCTTTATAATAACTCTTTCTGTACGTAGATATATATATACTACTGCTTCTGTTTCTCTGGAGAACTCTCCGGGGAAAAATCAGGATTGGGTCCAGCCTGGGCTCGGATCTCCCCTTTGCTGGCAGTAACTGTAAACCCGGGCAAACAACTTCCTCTTCTCTGAGACTCTGAGCGCTCATCTTTCATCTACTCTCACCCCCAGCCTTACACTGAGATCTCATATACCTGAAAGTCATGCTCCGAAAGGATCCAAAAACCAAACTACGATCCTGAAGTCACAAAGTCATTCTGACTTTCCTACAGGCTCCCTTTAGGTCACATGCCTGCCCTTGGAGCTCATCAGTAAATTCCACCCAAGGAATAAGCCCCGCCCCACTCCTCACTCTCAGCCATCAGTTTCAGAGAGGCTGGAAGAGAAGTGTCTGTTTGTGGGCAGTGTGTGGGGCAGGTGGTTGTCAGGACCAGACTGCCACAGGCAGTGCGTGACAAGCTCACTGTCTGACATTCAGCCCTCCTTTTCTTCACGCAAAGCAGATTTCTCCAGCATCCGCATTTGGGGAAAGTAGGAATGACCTTTCCTCTGCCGGCTTTCTGGGTGCTGTGCATTCTAGGAAGGGATCAAAGCGGTTCTCCCCATAAGCAGAACACTCCAAGGTCAAACAAACCAAAGAACAAGGACGCACGGACGCCGCACCTTCACTGTTTTCCATGGTGAACCATCCCACCCCCCCAACACCCGAGGGCCCAGGAGGAAGCTGCCGTCCCCACCCCGTACCTATATTTGATGTCAAACACTGTGGAGTCCTCATCCTCATCATCTTCTTCATTCAGCGGGGCCATTTCCACTCGCTCGGCTGGAGTAGTGATGATGTCATATTTGCGGGTCTTCTTCAACCTCTTTCCCGACCTGGAAGAAGAGAGGCACGTTCCTGAGAACTCTGTGACGCCCACAGGTAAGTGACACTGCCCCCTCCAGCCTGCTCCCAGAAGCCCTGGTGAATATCCCAACTCCTTCCCTTTCAGCCACGAGAACTCTTACGGATTCTGGACCTCGCCCACTGTCTTGTCCTCACCTGCAAAGTAGAGATGACTATGCCTGGCCTTGAGTGCTGAAAAGCCCAGTGATCGAGATAAATAATACTCCCAACACAATGTTGTTAAGGGGGCAAAATTAATGCAAAGAAAATCTTTAATGAGCCAAAGATGAAAACATTCAATGAAGACAGGATCCAGCCCTGGGTCTGCATGGGCTGTGACACACCTGTCCCCTCGCCCCCTCACCCCAAGCCCAGATGTCACATGTGGCATTGGCAGGCCAACCACGTGGGACCTGGGTCAAGGCTCGGGCCCTCTACCTGTGTGATCTGAGACAAGTCAGTTAATCTCCCTAAGCCTCAGTTTCCTAAATAAAATAGGATACGGACAGTACTTGTCCCTCACAGGCAAGAGAGGATTAAATAAGATGGTGAATTCGAGGAGCCTACACGCAGGAGGCTCTCAGCAAAAATTACGGTTAGTGAAAACAATAAACAAACAGAAGTGCTATAGCCTCTCTCGGATGACAAGGACTTGTAAAAACAAGTCAATATCGTCTCCATCATGAGGATTTACGGGGACGGTGAGTTATAACACTAGCTCTTACCTCTGGGATGGTAAAGGGTCATTGCGGGTCACCGGGAAAATGCTAAGACATGTCCTTCGGTCTCTGGCATTAGTCGCTCTGCACGAAGGATGCCACATTTTTCAGGGCACGGCTGAAAGTTTATGATGCCACTGGGAATAATACTATTATCATGACTACTGACGTGTTTTGCATTTATTTCTCCACTATCTTGACTATCTTCCCAAACGCCTTATATTCTACGGTGTCCCGCCTTTTCAAATCCACTTGATACTATGAGAAATGAACCAACCTCCCCCTCCCCCACAAACCATCCTAAATGGGACGGTGAAGAGTCGTTGGCTCTGTACATTCCTCCTGCAAATGCTCAGCTCTTCCCAGGCGGTGACCAAGTGCAGGACACACACTAGACCTGTCTGTCCCCAGCATGCAGAACCCTGCAGTCAGTTTGTCAGATGATGAAATGGGAAATTCACTTTCAGCTTTCATTTTTAGATATAATTTTTAAAGTTTATTTATTTACTATTGAGAGAGAGAGAGAGAGAGCACAAGCTGGGGAAGGGTGAGAGAGAGAGGGAGACACAGAATCCAAAGCAGGCTCCAGGCTCTGAGCTGTCAGTACAGAGCCCGGCGTGGGGCTCAAACCCACAAACCATGAGATCATGACCTGAGCCAAAGTCAGATGCTTAACCAACTGAGCCACCCAGGTGCCCCAACTTTCAGGTTTCTCATAATTTCTTAGCAACAGCAAATTGTTCTTGTCTTACCTGGTCTGGCTTACCAAAAACATGAAAGTGTCATTTATGTAGAAAAAATGTATATTTATCTGTATGTGTATCTGTATCTTTGGCATAAAGTGCCCTATACAACCTATAGTACCTGTTCCTCGTGGTTCTTTGGGGAGAGACTTTGAGGGACAGGGAAAAACCAGCTATAAGGTCTGATGACTGGGGCACCTGGGTGGCCCAGTCAGTTAAGTATCGACTTTGGCTCAGGTCATGATCTCGTGGTTCATGAGTTCGAGTCCCACATCGGGCTCACTGCTGTCAGTCCATCAGCACAGATCCCACTTGGGATCCTCTGTCCCCCTCTCCGTCTGTGCCCCTCCCCTGTTTGGCCTCTCTCAAAAAGATATAAAACATTAAAAATAAAAAGTCTGATGATGACCCTATCATAAAGCTCTCTGCCCTGTCTGGACACACACGCAAACAGACACACACATGCACACACACACACGCTCACACGCGCACATGGGTGTGACTGCTTGTATTTAGAATGTGAGACAAGGCATGGTAACATGCCAAGCTTGGGGGTAAGAGGGGCACAGCCAGTCACCTCCCCAGTGATCCTGGGACAATGGCATTTTAGACGCACACTTTATGCAGCAGTGTAAACACTAACCTTGTAAACACCACCAGTCCTACATTCTCCACCCTCAACAGACTCTTCTTTTCCATCCACCTCCCCCCAAAGGAGTGGAAGAAGTCTCCGCCTTCTGCCCTAGCTGACTCCTAATCCCTGACCAATTCCATCTCCAATACTGGACGGGGTAGACTAGAAACAGCTCCACATGCCACAAGCCACCCAAGACTACCCGTCCCCAAGCCCTGGACACTCAACGACCCCATCTACGCAGACCCTCACACCACACCTTTGTCAGGAAAACAGCCCCACATCCCCACCCAGATGAGTCACAGCTGTTCGGAGCTCTCTGCAAAGGCTTTTGCAAAGGTTTTTGCCCAAAGAGACTGACAGCCTGACTGGGTTTCAGGCTGAGGAATCACAATGCTGTTTGTGACCCTTTTTCAGGTACAAGGAAACCTAGAAAATGCAAAACTGGATGTGAAAACCTCGTTGTACACTTGGAACTTGAAACCTGATTTAGTCATTGGCCCTGGGGCAGGACTGACTGCTGACCCCAGAAGAAGGTTCTGGAGGCTCTGACTTTAGCTCTGCCTCATGGGAATGGATCCCTATCACCCCTAAAATCACCTCCCTTCTTCCTGATGGTTTATAGAGCCTTGTCATGAGAAAATTAACCTAGTTAGTTTAAAACAAGACCCTTGTTGGGGCGCCTGGGTGGCTCAGTCGGTTAAGCGTCCGACTTTCGCTTAGGTCATGATCTCGCGGTTCGTGGGTTCGAGCCCCGCGTCGGGCTCTGTGCTGACTGCCAGCTCAGAGCCTGGAGCCTGTTTCAGTCTGTGACTCC